>NW_026555740.1:0-51484 GCF_029017545.1 Prosopis cineraria | reverse complement strand
GCTCCTTAGCCCTTCTCCTCTCTTTATTTCATGTGTTTCTTTAATTCTTTCCTCTAAAATTCACGACTTATGAAGGCAAATTCTAGTTTATATCATTGCGATGCATGGCACAGTGAGATTTATTCTCACCACGCGCACTTGCTTTAACCTGAGACGCACTCCTATCACCCATATTTGTTCATACAACACAAAACAAGTCAAAATATCAATTAATCATTCGAATCTCTAATCCCACTTTAATTTTCACTTCACCCTTGATTAACCTCTAAACTTAAGATTAAGAAATTCAAGATATTACAAGTTGTTTGTAGTAGCAAGTACCCATTAAAGTTTTGTGTTCATATAAAAGATATCAAGTATACTTGGGGACTATAGGTAGGTATAACCCTTAGTTGTGTTAGCTCAAATTAATAAATTATTTCTAATATAGTTTAGGGTTAACGAAGAATGAATCTCTTAAAGAATTAATATCTAAAATTCTTATTGTAAAACTACTAATAAAATAGCAAGGTAAGGGTTTGTTCAAACTTTCAAAAACTAATAAAAGCTATTACTATTTTTTGTTTATTTTAATGAATTAAATTAGGATGAATGGAGTAAAATGTGTGTTAAAAATGAATGAGTAAAATAAATTATATGGACTTCCCTTGGTTAACTTAACTAACTAATACTTTGCTCCTAATTTGATTTTAATTTCTCTCTCCAATTTATTAGGTTAATAGTACTTAGAATTCTCTAAGTTGAACACCAAGTAACTTATTTTCACTAGTAGCCAATTAGTAACAATAAATAACCTAATGCTATAAAATTACACCCATTGTTTGATTGATTAATTTGGACAACCCTTAACTCTTGCCCCGATCATAACATAATATGTGTTCAATTAAGATTTTGAGTACTAGCCAGCAAACACAACAAGCACAATTGTGTCTCACTTATATAATTGGCAAGTAGTAATTAAATTCAACAAAGGAATATTTTAACCAAATTTAGTCCCAATATTCATGAATTAGAGAGGTCAAAGGAGAAGAAAATTCTCACTAAAGTAGAGCTCATAGGTGCATCTGTCTACAAGGGAAGGAAGAGCCTAGTCATGCATGAATTTGAGCTTCAAAACTCTATCAAATAGCTTGAAGAATGCTTCCATGGCATCTTTGTACGGATAGCTTCAAATAGAAAAATCTTTAATAAACTAGAGCAAGATTATATGGTTTTGATGCAGACTAACTAAGGAAGACAATGGTGAAGTTGAATTTGATTTGGATGGTTGGATGTTGAGAAATAGAATTGCTAAAAAATGAAGAGAGAGAGCGACGCTCGAACAGAAAATGCATAAGAAAATGACACTCTAAATACATAAAAGTGCGGCAAAAAACATTGAATTCTCTCGTTTCCAAATCTGCACAGTAAGTGAAAAGTGCTTAAGGACATGTTTGGTAAAGCCAAAAGTAACCAAAAAATGAGTTATTGTGCAAGTGTCCTAAATTGATGTGAGTATATATGTGTCTAAATATGTATATGAGTATGATAAAATATTTATAAGAATTTATTTAAATGCTAAAAAAATCAAAGTAAAAAATGGGAGAAGTAATAAACCAAAATAAAACTAAACTACATGTATGCATGTGATGTATGATGATGCAAGTGGGAAATAAAAATAAGAAAAGAAATTAGATGGGAATTAGGAATTGACAAGCCTACCCTTAGGCTTCTCTTTAAATTTTTATTTATGTCTAACAATTAAAAATCTCATTCATATGCCCAATTATGGACAGCCCAAATTAATTTTTCAAAAATTATCATCAATTACCATTTTATTCCAAAAATTTCCAAAATTATGAATTAAGTCCAATAAATCCAAATGATGCTAAAAATACTCAAATATCCAAAACAAGTGTCAAAAACAAAGAATAAAGGCAATAAAAATGATGTGAAGAATATGATTTGATTGAATGTAACAATTAAATTTGTCCAGCAAATAAACTAATCCAAAATTGTTGGGTGTAGTAAGTCAACCCTTTGTGGATATAATTTTAGCCCAAACCTAAGCCCACGTTATTAAATAGGGCTCATTTAGATATCAATAAGATGTTTAGGTCCTTTAATGTAATAATCTCATTTTTGTTTGCGGGAACAGTTTTCAAGAGACGCATAGTTGGAAACTACCCATGTATGTAGGTTGAAGTTGTATAATGTTGGAAGCTATAGTTAAATTTAGATGATTGACTCTGTAATGTTACACTCAGTAAATGCTTTATTCTTTTCTCCTCTTCCTCTTAGTGGTGTATTTGTTGTAAACCAAGAATCGGGTTCGAGTAACCCTGTTTGTTCGCATAGAGGTATCATTCAATGCAACTTACAGGTACACTTTTAAACTCTATCTTTCTACATTGGTGTCAAAGCATGCGTTCGTTCTGTTCTATGCTTTTGTAACTGTGATAGAGGATTTGCTTATATTTATTCCATAAAAATCTTTCAGTATATATTTTTTTATATTCAATATGTTACATCAACTAAGTTTGTTTCTATATGTTTTAAACATACTATCTTGCTTTCTTAGGGTTGTATTTATGTTATATTTGATTGTATATGTTATCTATACAACTTGTGCATGAGAAAAGCTTCAAAATCATATAACGAAAGTGAAAACCAAAAATAAGGTCTATGAAAATAGCATCTTTTGGGCTAATGGTTGGTGCCATTGGGTAGATATCACAAAAATGAAGAAAAATAACACCAAGAATGCACAAAGCAAATGTCAAACGAAGGAGATATGGCACTCCAAAATTTCAGGTTTGACAGACCTAACTCGATGGAAAACTGGGTCAACTTGACCAAGCAGGAGGTTGAAGATGACCCAAAATAGCATCATTTCAATTGCCAATAACAGAAAAAAATTACTGAAAAAAGAGAGAGAAGGTTTTGGGCTAACAAACCCAATAGTCATTTAAATTTAGAAAAATTGGTTTGGGCTTCACTCTTTCAACCCAAGTCTAAAAAAAAAGAAGGGATGTTTTGGATTATAGGTTTGAAATAGGTCAGATCGGGTCCAGTCAATGACCTAATCAACCTAATAAAATAGTAATATTTTATTTTAAATTAAAAAAGAAAGTAGTATCAAGTGGCAAGTGGGACCCACTGAAGGATTCAACGGACACGTGGACCACATCACCCTAGATCTCTCTACAAGTGAAGTCCAACGTGGCAACATGTGTAGTCATTGGAGTTCTTTATGGTGATGCATGGCTTACAATCTCTACCATTGAGAGTAGGTTTTGTTGAAATTTTCCTATTTCTCTCGAAGTTTTTCTTTGGACTCATTCTAAGGGCTCGTATGGGCATGTGAAGCATTTAACTGAGATACAGTTTGTTTCTAAAAATCCCTAAATTAGAGACATACATGTTGATATATAATTTTCTTATTTTGAAGCATATTTGGATCAATTTAAGAGGTTTTTAGCACTTATATGAGTGAATTTTTATTATTTAAAAAATATAAAAATAATTATAATTATTTAAATTATTTATCATATGGATAAATATGAATTGTGAGTCTGCCAAAAGAACTAAAAATGTGATCATTTAGTGGTGATTATGAAATGGAACCTATAGAGACAAAATTACCACTTGGTGATGATCCAGAAAGTGACCTGCATATTGACCTAAATTTAAACAATTTTTTATCCAAACCAAATGTAAGCCAAGACTTTAATAAAAAAAAATTGCCAGTGAAATGATAATTGTAAAAGTACAATAAATATAAAGTTTCACAATTAATCTTAAGGGAACTTTTCTAATGTAATACAATTGAAAAGGAGAGAGAGGACATATGAACAATCAGAAAAAGAAAAAAAAACTTATAATAATATAGCATAAATTAATTTCTCTAAATCACTTCTTAGAAAAAGTATTTATACTTTAAATAAGCTCAATTAAATGAGGAATACTTTTTTTCCTGAAAGAATTTAGGAAAATGCTATATTAAATACACTCTGAAAAAAACAAAATTTTGGAATATGATTAATATAAATAATTGAGGAGATAAAGAGATAACTCTACATGTGTGTATGGTTGAATGCAAACTCCAAGTAATCAAATGTGTTGAAGAATATTGAAGTAAGGCTAAGGCCATTTATATATGGTTGTCTCAATTCCTAAACTAGAAAATGGTTAAAAAGAAAATCCTATAGTCTTATCATATTGGGAAGGGTAATGTAACTAACTAGAGACTAAAATTTAAAGTCTCCCTTGCTAAACCACGTTTGACTCCAAATCATGGCAACTTAAGGTTTAACCCTTAGATTACCAAATTGTAAAGTTTTGTAAAATTAATTGTTCAAAATTCTTTCAAAGGAATCCCAATTTCAACAATTCAAATCTTAACATCATTTAACAAGTCCATATTAGATTTTGAAAGTAAAGGGGAAGCTCAAAAATCAATTGGGACATAAAATAATGAGCTTTACAACTCAAAAACATATTTTATGCAAAAAAGGTCATGTGCGCTACGGCTTACGACATATGCGCTGCGGCTCATCTTCTCTGTGCCATGCGCCACAGCGCATTGCATGAAATTTGATAGCATTAGTGCTATCATTTAATAGCATAAGGAGCGAACTTCTGATGTGTCCCAAATCTCCGTCTAACATTTGATTGAGGTGGTTTCAATTTCTAAATGAAGCTTTCTCCTAACTTTAGCTATTAGCACTAGTTTCACATTCAAACTCATTTTCTATAAAAAGTTGGACACCAAAACCCATTATGATCACTTTTCATAAAATTTCACAAATGGGGTGTCCCAGCTCAACCACATGTGACAATAGCTCACACCCACTATCTAACCAGACTCAATGGACTCTTGTAGACTCATGCAATACACCACAGACAATCAAAAACACTTATATCATAAAATCATCACTCAACCTTGAATTTCACAAAACATAAAAGGGAAGGAAATGTTGCACCAAATCAACAATTACATTCCAAATCCTTCAAAATACATATGTTTCTACTTACACAAGTATTTTGGCCCTATCTGTAGGTTTATAACCAAAACTCACTAACTCAAGGCACAAAATACACTAGTTATACACAAAATCATGCAAGTAGTACATAGATCATGTCACATTATCCTAGTTGGCAATTATATTAACAAATACACATGAAAGTAACAAAAGAGAGGCATATAGAGGATTACTCTACAATCTTAGGCCTCTATATGTTTTCCCTGACTTAGATTCGATGAGCTAGGTCCTAAAAATATTGAAAATTAAGAAGTGAGTACAACTACTCAATAACTAAGTTTTACTTAACCTATACAATTTCATATTAATTGTGAATAGATGCAATTAGACAAATAAGCACAAATAACTTATAACATTCGGCCATAGTTCACAAAACTAACCACCATGTGACTGGGCTTGCCACAAAACACTTTATCATTTTATTTGGCAAAAACATAACACAGGGTCACAAAAATAACAACCATGTACCCTCAACACATGCTGGACCATAAATCTAACAACCATATGGCCGGACTTATATGCATGATCATATGCCAACCTTATATCCTTCTGTTAGCTTTGACACAAAATCGGTGGCTATCACATGGTTACGTCTTTCATGGACTAACCCACCCTTCTACTTAAGAGGAGCTACTTGGCTAGGGTTAACTTACTCACTTATGTAATCCAGTTTTCCCTAATACTAATAACCATAGGGTGTCGTACCCCTAATCTAGCCTCCTTATAGACCGGTAGAGACTAGTTGGGTTTGAGTCCCTTATAGAATACGTAGGATAATCTTAAATCAACTATGGGACAAGGGATACCTCTCAATTCCAATGGTCGGTGCCAAGACTAGTTCCCAATTCCAACAATCATAGCCAATACCAAGTGAATTTAAATCAATCTACTCCTTCCCTAAGTGAACTCCTGCCAATGATTATACTATGCATATTTATCACATATTATGCATTTTAATAATAAATTTATGGCAAACAATCTCACATAATCATTTTAAATTACTCCACACATTCAACATATTATAGACCACAAATCTCTGCTTTTATAACATGCCACAAGTAAACTTTTAAATCACAAGTAAGTGGCATAATCAACATTTTCTTTCTCAAAATCATTTCACAAGACAAACATTGCCAGTAGGCATCATATGTTTAAATGATTAATCATATTTCACAAATATACTTAATATTCAACCATAAAAGTCAAGTTTCCCCCAGTTACCTTAAACCTTTAAGAGGTGAAAAGTTTACCCCTCACCATACCAACTTTACAAAGCTTCAACAAGCTCGAATGGTGCCAAAAACATACCTCACTACATCTATACCAAAAGAATATCATCATTGTCTAATTCTTGGAGCTTTATCAACATATAACTTCAAACACTCTATTTTTATCAACTCATAATCACTACCCATTCATACCTAATAAGTTCATTAGATTCCATTAATGTGCATTATCACTAATAATACCTCAAAACATTGTTAATGTATATATACCTCTCCCAACTACTATATTTATGTTAAATTTTTGAATAATAAATGCTTCCATCGACTAATCACTTCTAAAATATCAATGTGATGTTCCAATACATTAAACAACACCCATTATACTCATTTTAACCAATGAAATTAGACCCATACTCCTATAGATTGAAAATCTATCTCCCAAGTGAAACCCTATCATAAATCATCATAAATGAGGGAGAGAAGGGGAGAATGAGGCTTAGATTACCTACATTAGGTGTTTAGAAGCTTCAAAATGTCAACAGTGGGAGCCAATGAGTGTGCCCTAGCCAAAACTCCAACATTTTTTTCATTTTATTCCTTTTTTCTCTCATGTTTTCTCGTACAGACGCAATTTGATTTATCAAAAAATTTTCCTATGCGCCACGGTGCATGCTGTCCTCCACCACGATGCATGACACAGAAGAGCCTATTACATTTAAATTTGTCTCTATGGGCATAATGGACCAATCATGTACTGTGGTATGTGGCACAGAGAACAATCCTTTACTTTTTCTTCCTCTTTCCTTGCCCAGGTGGCTCGCCATTAATTTGGAACTACTTTTAGGGCTGAAATCACAATAAATACACTATGTTAAGCCTCTATGGCCACTCACTTTATTAACTCACTAATTACCCTCATTAGGTTAATAAACTAAGGTTAAATTTTCCTAGATGTTACAGGTAAGGCATTACAAAAGTTCTCTTTAGACTCTAAAAATGTTAATAATAAGAGTCATCTCATTTAAATGATGAAACTAAACTCCTTATAAGAATTAAGGAGATAAAATATTTTATCATGTAAATAAAAATAATAAAAGGGTAAGTGATAAGAATACATGAAGGTGCCCAGTTATATGATTGTCTTGTAATTTTTTATTTTTTGTTTCAAATATGTACAAAGACTATGCATTTATTTCGAGTATCATGAAGCATGTTTTAGACATTATTTTATTAAATGTTTTAATATAAATATTGTATGTTTCATTTGAGTGGTAGCTCTTAGAAAATAAGTTTTCTAAGAGTCATAAATGAAAATCTATTTTAAAGTACTCTGTAACATCCTTAATTTTAAATCCAATTAATTAAGCTTAAATATACTAATAAAGTATACCTATAAGGTGTGTGGCTAGAGAGGCCTAATGGGTGTGTTAGGTCTCAATTTTAGTCCTAAACGCGGGTCTGAATGAGAATAGGGTTACTCGAGAATAAAAGAGAAAAAATTTCTGAAGGGAGTAATTCTGTGCCATGCGCTATGGCATGGGGTTAGTCCGACAAGATACATACGTGATAACATGCCTAGAAGAGGCTCTCTGTGCCATGTACCATGGCGTACAATGCACTGCTATAGCGCATGGTCAGATTTTTGCAGTATTAAGTCATGAATTTGAAGTGAAAAAGAAGAGAAATAAAAGAGAATGAGAGTGGTGAAAAAGTTGAGCTAGGACTTGAAGGAATTGATTATTGGGAGTAAATTGGAGCTCATGAACTCTGAAGGTAAGTTTCCTTGATTAAATCTTCCTCTTTTCTTCCATTTTCTTAATGGTAGAGGTTAGGGTTTGATTTTTAATGGTGATTTTCTATCCATAAAAGTTATGAGCTCGAACCCATTAACTTAAATAGAGTTAATAGGGGGTAGATTGAGCTAAGTAAACTTGATATTTATGATTCTATGATGATTGATGGTTGGAGGACATTAAATGTATGAAATTTCCATAAATTTGGTGGTTGGGAATAATATGGCTTCATTAATGCCCATGTAAGAGATAAATGTTATAAATGAGAGTTAAAGGAAGCTAAGAAGCCTTATGGACACTTCTACATAAGTTTAGAATAAATCTTGAGCATTAAGAAATGATGAAATGTTAATGGAAATTAGCTCAAAATGAATATTGATATTTTTCATGGTAAATGCTTGTAGTGTAACTACTAGTGGCACCATTCAAACTTCTTGGAAACTTCAGGAGTGAATAGTTGAGGGGTGAAACCTTTGACCTCTTAAAGGTTTAAGGTAACCGAGGGAATTATATCTTATGCTTGTGTGTGTCTATTAGTTTATTGTTTTATGACTTATCATTTAAAATGTACAAAATAAAAAGAAATGCAAGGGTGGCTTAATTTGTGAAAAAATCCACTAGATCAAATTTGTGAGTTCTATACCTTGTAATGCAAAATTTCCCTTGAGAACAATAGCAGTGGATTTTCGTATTGATGCTTGTTAGGAGCCTAATGATTTTTCAAAGTGAGAAGTAAGATGAATCTTTGTTAAAGAGAAGTTCAATGAATGTTTGAAAGTAGAGAAGTTGAATAAATGTTTGAAAATAGAGAAGTTCAATGATTTTAAAAGTGTGAGGTATAATGATTGTGAATTAAGAGTTCAAAGACTTGTTTGGTTTTCAAGTCCCATAAATTGTGTTTGAGAAGTTCAATGATTGTGTAATGATGAAGTTCAATGAAAAATGATAATATGAAGTTCTATAAATTGTATATGTGTAAATTATGGCATGAATGTCCATCGCATGATCTTGAGAGGTGGGAGTTCACTTAGGAAGTGGAGTAGATAATAAATCCATATGGTAAGGCCCCATCTGTGTGATGGTTTACCTATATTAATTCAATCCATATTGTCCCACCGGTTCAATGAGGGACTCAAACCTAGCTAGTTATCCACCAGTTTAATGAAGAAGCTAGTCTAGGGTGTATGATATCCTATGATATGAGAAATGGGGGAAATTGTGATCCATAAGTAAGTTGGGTACGCCTTGGTCAGGTAATCCCCTTACAAGTGTCTAGGCTAGGGAAGTCAAGAATATAGACTATCCCATTAAGTTATAGTCTACAATTTCATGTCAAAGGAATAAGGAGGATACAAAGGAGGTATGATGATTATGCATATAGTGAGTAAAGGCACTTGTTGTCTATATTGAGTACATGATAATGACATTTTGTGTTGAGTATTAAAGTCTACTATTATGCTTGTCAATGGTTTGATTTGATCAACTCTATTATATGAAAAGTGCTAAAAGCATTATTTTTCCAAGTAGATACTATTATATGAGCTGAATTGTGAATTTCTGATTTCAATTGTCTCACATAGGTTAAAGCATTATTATTATCTACAGTTGCATTTAAACTAAATGATATGCATTAGTATGGGCTAGTCAAACCTTGGTTACTGAGTAGTTGTACGCACCCTGTTATCTTCAATATTTCAGGGAATAGTTCAAGAAGTATGGACAGAGGAAAATATCCTGAGGCTTAAGATCTCGATCCATTTGTAATAGGCCTCCTTAATTTTAGGTAACTTATGTCTATGACAATTTTGATTGCCAACTAGGATTTCCTTTTTTGTTACTTACTTGCATTAAGTGAAATATAAATTGTAACGGTATTTTGGGCGCTAGGGAGAGAGTTGATTATTTTGTGTTATGATGATAAGGCCAAAATATTAATATAAGCGAGGGTAGTGGATAATATGTGATGATCTGGGAAATCTTGATAAAAATTTATGGTAAACTCCCCCTACCTGTGTTTTAGATTTAAGGGGTTGAGTAGTAAAAATTTGATCTTGAATCATTTCTTATGTTATGGTGCATTGCACGATATTGTTTCGATGATTTGTATGTAGTCGTGTTGTTATTACTGGCTTATGGTCCTTGGTATTTTGTTTAAACACTTAAAATTTGTGAAAGTTTATGTAAAGGTGTAAGTTTTAAAAATGGTGTCTAATTTTTGTTTTAAAAAGAATTTGAGTCTAAGACTAATGCCATTAGTTAGAGCCTGAAAAGAACTTTCAGTAGACTCCTAGCTCATGTCATTCGGACGTCGAATGGAGATTTGGGGTGTATCAAAAGTTAGCCCTAATGCTATTGAATTGACAGCATAATTCATTATCAAAATTCATGCATTTCTGCTGCGGCACATGACGTCACAAGCCGCGGTGCGTATCACAGAGGTGAACATGCTGTGGTGCATGTTTAACGAGGCATGGTGCATACCTTAAAATTTTTCAAAATTTTTCTTGTTTCAAATTCTTGCACTAAAGAAATCACTTATGCAATGATCCCTTGCTCCCGTGTATTTGCGAACTTTGATTTATCTCTTCTCAAGACTTGAATTGATTTTAGTTTTTAAAAGTTGGGGTCCCCATTTTGTTAACTAATGAGAATTCTATATTTGATAATTATTATCATCTTATTATCCTAATTACTTGGCTTTTAATTATGAGATAATAGGAGGAGGATATTACATACTCCCTATGTTTATATTCGTAGGAGAAAAAAATTGCATCATATAGTTTAAGAAAATTGATTAACTATATTAATTATGTTCGAAAATAAAACAATTGGACTACAATACCCTTTATTCGAAAATAAAAGCATACAATATCATGCACTTATATCAAGCCTTCTTTAATTGTTTCTTACGATTATTAATGATAAAATTATGAGGGGTAATTTAGAAAGTTTGCAATAAATGTCTATTGGAAAAATATGATTTTGCTTATATAAAAAAAGCTAAAAGTGGTAGTTTCTTCTATAAATAAAAATGGAGGGATTACTTGTATAAAATTCTTGATAGATGTTAAAGGATTACTAGAATTCATATGATGGGAGGTATAGACGTATTCTATTGATTGTTAGCCTAATGATGTCATTTTTATCCTATTTAAGAATGATACAAGTACATGATATTGTTTGCTTTCCTGTGCTATATTATTGAAATGTTCTTTAGTTCAATTAAAATAATAGAAAACACTACTCATTTAGAGTAGTTTTGTGATTGAATTGAGAATGGCTGCCAAGAACATAATTACTAAATTAAACGAATGGGATTAGCTAAATGGGAACAATTGGGATATCTAAAACTATAAGGTCTTATACATATTAGAGGAATAAAATGTGATTGAGTTATTGACTATAGCAATAGTGCAGCCTAGAGTTAGGAATATTGCCAAACACGGGAGGGATTATGAGGCTTACATAGCTTGGAAAAGGAAAAATAGCATAGCACTCATTACTTTACTAAGTACAATAGCTAATAACCTTATGTGCAAGTTTGATAAGTATGCCATTGCTCAGGCTATATGGATTTGATACGGTTTGTCTTTGAACCCTCAAAATAAAACTAAATTAACCCTAATGTGATATACGGTCAACATAGGTCATCTCCCAAGGAATAGTTTCAAATTAACTAAAAAGGTTATCTAATAGAATAAATTACCAAAGAGTGGAAGTTGATTACCCAATTACATACCTAGTTACCTAATTGACATGTAATTAAAATTGCAAACTAAAGTGGATGGAGTGGACTTTCCTTTTTCAAGAATGTGGAACCCTAAAGATTAGTTGATTTTGGAATCATTATCATCATCTGATTAGGCTAAATTAAGTTTTCCTTTCCTCTTGACCAAAGCTGTCTTGACCTAGGAAGACTTTCCTAAGCCAATTAACCTAATTAGCTAATTTACCTAAGTCTTAGATTAAAATCCCTAGTTCAATTAATCAATTAGTGCAAAGATTAGCCAAGTAAATCACTCAAATTCTACCCTCAAAGGCAATGGTCAAATAATAAAGTAAGCAACTACAAGATTATGGCAAGCTACTCAACAACACAAGTATTAACATCACAAGATTATACAACATCAACACATGTAATTCACTAAATGAAAAGCACAAGACTATGTGCTAATCATCAATTGGTCAAAATTACTAAGGCAACAAAAAGAAGAATTAAACAACACAATCCTTTTTGTTTACATCAAGATCAAATTCAAATTAGAATTTACAAGCCAAGATGATCAAAGTCTAGATTAAGACATCTAATCATCTAGTAACAAGAGGAGAGAATAGGAAATAAAAGAAACTTATCCAATTGAAGCTCTAAATTTATCCTCCATCTTCATTTCTCTAGGATTCCACCAAGAAACTTAGCCAACTATTTTCATCTTCAAGAACCTTAGGAGAAGGAATACTTAGCTAAAATCCATGAAAGCTTGGTTAAAGAAATTGAGTTTAGATCCTTATGAGAATGAAAGGGATGGGATGACCTTAGAGAGATATGAAGAATGTTGTAGGTTTTATGGAGGTTTGGTGGCTGAATGTGGAGTTACAATGCTAGAAAAATGAAGAAAGTAAAGAGAAGGTGGAGAAAATAAAGAACAAGATGAACTAGAGAGAGAATAAAAGAGATAAGTGGATTGTGTGTTGTGAATATGAAATGAGAGTGAAATGGGACGTGCTAATGGTTTGGCTTCAGCTAAGAACTCATTAAAATAAAAGAAAAGAAAATAAAAAGGAATTTTGGGGCATTATCACACTTGATAGGTGGCACTCTCCTATTGGCTTGTAAATGATTCCAATATATATCTAGTTCATCCCATGTGTCATTCACATTTTAAATTGATCTAGAACACTCAATATGAAGCAAAACACATCCAAATGCTTTAGCTTTGATGCTATGGACTTTTGATTTTATTTGCTCAATTATACAAGTCATATGTCACCTATATAATACAAATCATATAATTCAATTAAATAATATGTGACATTATAAAATATAATTAAAGTGAAAAATTAAATTCATATTTAAAAGGGAGAATTTATTAAAATAACCAAGTTCTTGAATGCACAAAATCATATGAACATTTTCACATAAATGCAAACCAAAAACTAGGTCAAACTAGCACACTTAAAAAAGTGTTGACTCTTTATTTAATTACTCCCAAACTAAAATGAATTTGTAAAATCTGATTTGACCACAATTCTTCTACTAAAAATACATTTTGTCAATTTTTCTTATACATTTTTTGAGAAGTTTATTTTTGGACCAAAATACACCTAGTGTATAAAACCTAAACACTTGCACAAATTTTTAATTCTAATGCAATGTATGTGTACTTTGAGATAATAAACCCATATAAATGGTCCTAATTGACATAGAAAAGTATGTAATAAATGTGTTCTATCAGGATTGCATTAAAGGACAAGTTTGAAGGTACTTTCACCTCCAAACTAAAAAGGTTGACAATAAAGTTTGACATCTTCAAGATGAAGTCCAATAATTCCATGAGAAAGTATCTATGTGAGATGGCTAATATAACCTGAGAACTGAAAGAAGCTAGACACGTATTGTTTGATGAATAGTAAGTTCAATGTAACATCTTAAGCTTTTAATTCGAGGAACTAATTGCTAGTTAAGAGTAAATAAGTAATTATTGGATTAATTGTTATTTTGAATGATGGATTAATTTTTTTAAAAAATGATTGGCTAGTGTGTTAATAAGGTCAAGTGTTGTAGTATTGATGCGGCATGTGGTGTATGCACCGCAGCACATGGTACAAAATTTTGATAAGTTAGAGTATGAATCATCTCATGGCTCAAAGAGAAAAGAAGAGAAAAGCACATGGGAAAGAGGGAGAAGAGGTCTTTTGTGCTAGTGCTTTAGTTCTTAAGGTGTTGGGAGTTAGCTCCAACTAGTGATTTACCAAGTAAGTTTTGTACCACCCTATTCTTCATTTTTATCCTAATTTTTCTAAGTTTGGGTTATATAAAAATTGAATCAGGGAATTTTAAGGGAATAAATTTTGAGTGAGAGGTTGGAAAAGGGCTCTTGAGTGTGAAACTAAAGTTTTATTACTAGTTTGAGGTTTGATGGTTGAGTCATAGAGATATAAGCTTAAACAAGCCTAAATTATGAAGTTATAACAGGCAAAATTATTTATAAGTGTGAGAGAAGGGATGTTTTGGTCATTTTAATGGCCTAAGGGTGTTCTAATAGGGTGAATGGGTTAAGTGAACCTAATGAGTGCTAATCAGACTATTATATGTGCTAAGTAATGTGGCTTAGTGAAATTAGTATTCTGTATTGAGTATCGAGAATTGATCAAGGGCATATGATTGTGTAGATTGAGTAGCTCGCGGAAGTCTACATATTTTAAGAGGTTTGATAAAATAGTAACCCTTAGTAATAAGGGTGAGAGGTAACTGGATTAATCCTTTTATTTATTAGCCTATAAAATTATTTACAAGTCCTTTATATAAAATATGTGCCATATTTTATAATATGATAAAATAGCAATTTTTTAAAAAGTGGTGCCTTTATGTATGAGTAGAAATGTATGAAATGTGTGTAGTGGCACATATGTATTTACATTCATAAGTGTGCCCTAGTCTAGGGTAAGTGGTTGTGGCCCTGCTTTGTATAAGGATAAGAAGTCTTGGTGTTTAGAGTGTTGATTTTAATCCACTAATAGACTCAGGAAGAGCATAACCACCTATATATGATACCCTAATATGAGGTAGTGGTTGGTGGTCCTACTTCATGCAAGGTTAGGAAGTCCTGATTTGAACGCTGAGCATTCTCCACTAGTAAGACCTATGAGTGCACACTGATATGGTTGACTATGTATCACATTGTGTATATACATTGATTTTATTGAAAATTTGTGTTACTCTATTATTGTGATTAATTTTACTTGTTAATTAGTATTTATTTTTGTGATTGATTTTACTTACTAATCAGTATTTGGGATTTTTCTAAGTTACTGGGTCGTATGTCTCACTTTATTACTTCTTATGTACAGGTGAAGAGAGTTAAGAGAGACTGGGAAAGGAAGCACGAGAAGAGTAGCTTCATTTCTGGTAATAGTATAGCTGCCCTTGAGGTGTGATAAATGCATATTTGTATTGAGTGTTATAATTTCTAACTAGGATGCATACATGTGTTTGTAGGATTTTTGTTAACTTACTTGTAAAATTCGTCATGCATCTTACCAAGTGTATCACCATGGTGAATACATAGGTAAGCCTAGGTAATAGTCAAGCAAATATGGAAATATGATGTGTTTATTTTGTTCTACTGGTGTATAAATGTGATTTATGTGTTAACGTGTATGCATGTAAAGCTTGACTAAATGGTGAGACATGGCCTCATTTTTATAGGTCAAGCATATATGCATGAACCCTAAACATATGGTGAGCTTAGTTCCATATGTGCAAGTCAGATGTGTGAAAGTGGAACAGGTATAATAATGTATATGTGACAGTATATGTGATGCCTCATGTAAGCCCATAGTGTTAAAAGTGACATTGAGAGGTCAAATTACACATGTGAAGTTTTATTTATGATATTATATGCCAATCAAGTATATTTAATCTTTTTAGACTTAGTTCAAGGCCCAAAATGGTTTATGGAGGCAAGGTGTTGAAATTGAACATTTAGGGTGTATGTTTTTGAAAGAAAAGTGACTTTTTATACTTGAGTGTCTAAATTGAGATTAGACTATTAGATCATATCTAAATTTATCTCATTTGGTAACTTGTCTTATAAGCTTCATGTAAAGTTAGGAAATGAGCAAGCTTGATGTAATGTCCACCTTGACATTACCAAAATTCACCACATAATCACAACAAACAATCATAATTAGGAGCAAAGATTACTTCTAAGCTCACATTATCCATATAAGGATTTAAAACTAATAATCTTTTAAAAATAATTGAGGAATATTTGGGATCCCATAAAAACCCTTTAAATTGATAGTTTGAGCTCAAACTTAATGTTTTAAATAGGCATTGGAAGCATGAAAAAGTTTTGGGAAGCAAAACACTTCAAAACAGGGCAAAAAATGTCATTTTTGAGTATTTTGGTCCGTGCGCTGCAACTTGTGGTCCGTGCACTGCGGCATGTGGCACAGAATGCCAAATTTTCTCACTGTACTATGCGCCGCGGCTTGCGCGAAATGCGTCGCGGCACATGTGTCAATGACAGCAATGCTGTCATGATAACTTTTCTGGACAAACTTCAAACGGGCACCATTTTCATAACCGATGTCCGATTGGAGTGATTCGCGCGCCCACGTGAAGCTTATTCAATAAGCTAAATAATGGTACAAGTTTTGTTACGATCCAATACTGTATTAGAATTTTAGATACTCAGATATAAAAGTCAGTTTTTTAAAGAAATTTTCAACCATCCAAGTACCCAAAACTCATAACTTATACCATTAACCCATTGTGAGACTCGAACCAAGTCCAATAGATCAAAATAAACTTGAGTGACCAATCAAATACATAAAAATATACCAAACACAAAATTTGGCCACTCAATGGCCATTTTGCCCAATAGGGCCAAAATGCACATTAGTACTACTAGGACTATTTGGCCTCTATTGTCACATAATACACTACTAATACATACCACTTAGATAAAACATTCCTTGTACTTGTATTAGTATTTTAGCCCATCACTATAAAAATTATCACATATTCACCTCATATACAATATTGGGCTAAAATACATACCAACATAGTATGAAACAAGTACAACTAATCAAAATGATATGCATTCCTAGTTGGCAACATATAATATCATATAACAAGTTTATGTACACCACTCAAACCAAAATTGAGCATTACTATACGATGTAGCAAATCTATAAATCCTTGCTCGATTCCTTTCCTTGCTCGATTTGAAGGTAATAAACAATGCAAATTATCTAGTTACCTCAATCCTTTTGTTACTAAAAGGGTTACCCGTGGTACTAAATTCTCTTCTTATGTCAAGGTAAGTCTTCTCACACCACAATCTACATCAACAAGTACTATATATTAATTTTCAATTAACACAAGCACTATTAGCTAATAATAAACTCTCAATTCTTCCACTTCTCACTCAAATTCTCAATAAAGAGGCTTGCTAAGATTAGAATTTATTCATACCATCCCTTTAAGTCTCTTTCTAACTTTATCACAACATAAAACTCAATATCTCAACTTATCACACTTCAACACCCTATGATCAAGTTGGGGCTTGATCCAAAATTCACCAAACAAGAAAGTAGCTTCCTATTACCACATATCCAAGATCAATAAACCTAAATTAAACCTTTAGAGTCAATAGAAACCTTTAAAATATTGACTCATGGCTTAATCCAATCAGACCAAATTCTCACTCTTCCAAATCCCATGGAAAATGAGATGAAAAGGTAAAGGAGAAGGGTAGGAAACTTACCTAAGAGTTTGGAGACTCAAATGATCTTTAAAATCCTTCCAAATTGATGCCCTAGCAGTGCCCAAAGTTGCCTCCTTCATGCTCTAGGTTTTCCACCCCAAAAGCTATCCATTTCTAATAATTCCTGAAAATTTAAGTTGCCTGCTGTGCTGTGCACCACAGCGCACGCCATACAAGCCATGGCTCATGGTGCAGTAGCAACAACTTGATTTTGCTCCCCCCTCGATGCTTACCGACTTGATCCGACTTTCATTCTATCTCAATTTAGAGCCAAATATGACTTAAAAATCTAATTAGCCACCCAAAAACATAATTAAATAAATTAATCATATTTTTAACTAATTTATCCCTTAATTAATTGATTGTTTCTACATTTAAAGTTTTCAGATGTTACATATACATAGTAACATGTTCATTCATCCTCTATTTTTTCAGATTTGAAGTTTTAGGATGTTACACTTGACCTTTATGGGCCTAGCCGATAAAGGCTTGAGCCCTTAAGCTCAATTTCTCAGTTTTTACCCCTTTTATGAGACTTGGTGCTTATTTAAAGGGCTCAGGGTTAGGCCCGCAAGCCCTATTTTGAAAAATTTAAAAAAATTAAATAAAATTAAGAATTACAAATTAATTAAAATATTTTAAAATAAAAAAATAAAAATCCTCACAAGCTTTTAGAAATTAAACAACACACATTTGAAAATCTGGTAATAAAATTCAAATTTTTGTTAAAAAATAGTTCATTTTTTAAAAATACACAAACATAATAATGATAGAAAAATAAAAAAATATCAAAATTTTTATATTATACATTGATATTTATTAAATTATATTAAATGAATTTTAGAATAAATTAAAATTAATAATAATATAATGCATGTAAGATCAGGGCTTTGAGTGAGCAAGTCCTTGGTTTCAAATGCATGTTCTATTAAAGAAAAAACTTAATAATAATATAATAGGGCTTGAAGGGCCACCCATGCTCGAGCTCTTTTTTACAAGGCTTATTAGGGCCAGGCACTTAAGCCTGGTTACTTTAAAGAAATTATTTTCAAAGCTCGAACACTTATTTAAATAGGGCCTCTAAGCCCGATCCTTATTACCCGACTTTAGCTTTGTATGGGTATTTAAATCACTCCGATCAGACATCATATGTAAAAATGGTGTGTAATGGAAATTCGTATTAGAATGATGTTATGACAACAAATGCTAGTGCATGTGCTGTGACATATGAAACAGTGTTGAACTTTATGGCTTTATATCACATGCAGTGGCATATGGCATGTTTTGAAGAAAAATGATTGTTTTGATTTCTTTTATGGGTATGGTGTCTCCGTTTCATGTAAGCCCTTTTTATCAAACATTGATTGTATGTTTAATGTGTTTGTTTTAAACAAAGTTGGGATTCTATGCTTTCAAACAAATTAAGGGCTTATATTATATTTTTGTTATGACGTGTGGTAAGTGTAAGTAAAGTCTAAGGTGATTTATGTGATTTTATAGTTTGGTATTATCTACTTAGGTTTTACCCTGGTTTGTGCATTACATCCTTACAATTTAGCAAATTTTATACATTCATTACCCCTTTTTCAGTTTCTCATCACTTGTTTTTTTCTTATCTACTTTCTTTCCTTCAGCGAGGGAAGAGACATGTAGTGCTAAAGTGACTATGAGGAGATGTCATCAGAACTAATGACATGCTCAAGGACAAGAGGTTCAAGTTTTGAAGGTGCCGTTGGAGAAACCTTAGGGGAATGACCCAGTGTTTGCACAATTATTGGAGGTGATGCTGGACATTTAGCAAAATCTAGCTAGCCATGAGATTGAAAATAGGGATCATAAAGAATTAAGGCTAGAGCAAGAGGTGAGGCTAGAGGCTAAAGTAGGCCTCAAGGTGACAATAGGGCTAAAGCAGCATATTGAAGCATAGTTGAGTAGGCCAACAACCTCCTATGCGTTAGGGAGTAGGCTAGTGATTAGTAGGGAATATTAAGGAATTCCTATAGACTAAGTTTGGAGAACATTCTCATGCTTGAGTTTGCCAACTTTTAATGGGAGTATGAAGGAGGGTGATTTAGAGAACTAGATTGAGAGAATGGAGACAATATTTGAAGTCACCCTATGTTCTTCAGAATAGAAGGTTATATTGGTGACAATGCAATTAATAGAAGATTCCAAGTATTGGTGGAATTTTATGAGATCTTTTGATGGTAATTAGCTATGTTAGGAGTAATTCAAGAATAATTTCTTTGACTATCATTTTCCTGTAGCTTTAAGAGATGAGAAAGAAGTTGAGTTTTATGCCTTCCAGTAGGGTGATCTGGATGAGGAGGCTTTTATAGAGAAATTTAATCAGCTCTCCAAGTTTGTGACTTATCTATATGACTAGGATAATAATAAGTAGAAGGCAAAAATATTGCTGGACATGATGTGCCCAGGGTACTGAAGACAAATAGCCTCGCTAGGTGATACTACTTATGAAGAAATGTACAACTGACTATATATTGCTACAAGATAGGGTCGAGAGTAGAGCCTAAGAAAAAGAGAGAAAGAGGAACAGTTTTGGTGCCAATGGTTTTGAATCTTCAAGTAGGAGCATATTTTTCAGAGGACCATACTGGACCATACTCCCAAGGTAGGGTTGATCAGAGCAAGAGGACTGGTGGGGCTAGGAGTTTTATGGCTCTATAGCGATTGATTTAGATGGCTGCTATACTAACATCTCATGTGAACACTACACACTCACCTATGTGTGCTATTTGTGGAAGAAATTATATAAGGAGTGCTGGGCGTGTTACATATATGGTGATATAGGCCACTTTATGAAGGTTTGTTCGAGGAATAGAAGAGGAGTTTTTAAGTAAAGTCCAACTATACTAGGCCAAGTTTATATAGTTTCCTATGAGGAGACTCAGATGGCATCGAATCTAATCACATGTAAAATCTCTATCCAAGGACAAGAAATTGAGGCCTTAGTTGATTCCAGTGGCACTCATTCATTTGTGTCACATGAGTTTGTAGAGAAATTGTGTTTGTCTATACATGAGCTTCCTTATATTGTCAAAGTGTCTACGCTATCTAGATCACTAATAAGACCATTAAAGTGTGCATGGTAGTAGAATTATGTTTTAAGGGCTAAACTTCTATGGTGGATCTAATCCTAATTCTTATGTAAGGATTGGATGTAATTGTTAGGATGGACAAGTTGACAGTTAATAACACTACCTTGGATTGTGCCAGGAAAATGGTGTTGTTGCCAGTTTATATGATTCCTATAGGAATTCCTTTAGTGACCTTTGGTTAGTCTAGATTTCTTTTAGTTGTGTAGGAAGAGAAATTAGTTTTTGAGGGTTGTCAATCTTATATGGTCTTCTTTTCAATGCAAGGCAATAATAATGGTAGTGTGGACAAGATCCAAGTAGTGAATAAGTTTCCAAAGGTGTTTGCAGATGAGATCTTAGGTTTACCATTGGATCGAGAAGTGGACTTCTCAATTGATTTAGTGCTAGTACTAAGCCAATTTCAAAAGCTCTATATCATATGGATCCTTCTAAATTGGTGAAACTCAAGAAGCAACTTAAGGAGTTGCTAGAGAAGGGCATTATATGCCCTTGTGTGTCGCCTTAAGGTTCGCTAGTCTTATTTATAAACAAGAAGGATAACAACCTTTAGTTGTTTATAAACTATAAACAACTGAATAAGGTAAATGTGAAGAATAAATATCTACTTTTAAGGATCAATGATTTATTGGATCAACTGGTAGGAACCTCTATGTTTTCTAAGATCAATTTATGGTCTGGATATCACCAATTGAGGGTGAATACTGATGATATGGCTAAGATAGTGTTTCGTACTCAATATGGGCATTTTGAGTTCCAGGTAATGCTGCTCAGGTTGACGAGTATGCCTGCAGTTTTTATGGATTATATGAACTGCATATTTCGTCCCTTTTTGGATCAATTTGTTATCATGTTCTTGGACAACATATTGATTTCTTTTTACGAGTATGGTGTCTACGCTTCATATAAGCCCTTTTTTATCAAACATTAGTCGTATATTTGATGTTTTTTTTAAACAAAGTCGGGATCCCATGTTTTGAAACAAATAAAGGGCTTATATTACATTTGTGTTGTGATGTGTAGTAAGTGTAAATAAAGTCTGGGGTAATTTATGGGACTTTATGTTCAAGCTGTTATAAGATCACTCCCTTCTAGTTAGGAGTACATGAAAGTAGATTTGATCCATAACAAGAACATTGTCACTTTTGACGATGTAGCAAAACATCTGGAGCTTAAAAATGAATACCTTAGGGCTTATAAATCCTCTGAAAGGGCATTTCTAACTGAGGTAGTTGGTCCTTCTAGCACCCGACCTAATTCTTAAAAAGGTAAGAAGGATGGCTCATTCAAGAAGAAGGACAAGAAAGGTGGGATGAAAGTTGACTTAAGAATACCTACCAGAAAATGAGCCACTTCACAAGGGATTGTCTTGTGTGAAATAAACAAGATAAGATACTAGTAAATTTAGTTAATATGCATATTTCAGATGTAACAAATACTCTACTTTTCTAATAGAACCTGTTTGTTCTTCTTGAATTACAAACTCAAGCTCTACAAGAAGAAATGATGGGGATAAAGGATCCCTCACAAAGTACCTTTGGTTATTGAATTAAAAGCAAGTGGCTTTATATTGGCAACAATGCATAATCAAGGAATTTGGTTTACATGGTAGAGAAGACCAAAACCCTTTATAGTGTCTTTTAGGCACCAGAATACCAATAGAATATTGTTTTTAAATTTCTATATAATGGGTTTATCATAAACTTTTATGATAAAGTTTCAAACATAATAAAATGAACAATTTTTTTTTGTTTTTTGTCAAATTTTTCTTTCAAAGAAGTTATTTGGATATTATTAATAACAATCACTTTTATGATTGTTTTAACTTTAATATTGAGCAATAGACATGCTAAGACTAGGACATATAAATTAGAAAAGAATGAGTAAAATTGGCAAAATAAGAATGCTAGGCTCAATTTCTAATAAGAAAGTGTCCTTATGTGAGAATTATCTAACTGATAAAGAAATGATAAAACCTTTTAGATAAGGGAACTAAAATAAAGCATCCATTACAATTCTTCTATTTTAATTTATGTGGTGTTATGAATGTAAGGGACATAAAGTTGGTAATTTATTGATAATTATTCATAATATAGTCGTGCATATTTTATTTCATAAATATGAAGCTTTTAAGTGCTTTAGATAGTATCTAAGTAAGTTACATGTTGAAAATTATACCTTACGGCCAATCATTATACAATAAACATTGTTATGTAATGAATTTTTTCTTTTATTATCATATTAATTGCATGTTCACTATGATAACTATATCCTTAGACAAACTATAGTGATTATTCTAAATGTCTATGGTTGGTCATTTATGAGGGATCATAGATGAAACAAGATAAGTGTGACTTTGATTAATTATAGAGATATACATCTAAGTCATAGGCACTTGAAAGGGTACAAGGTGCTAGACCAACCTATTATGAGAAAGCTATATGTTACAAGTTATATGCTTATCTTATATGTAACCATATCACTAAGCCCTTTAACTTGAGATCATCATGGATTCTTACATGATGACCATTGAACTTTAACCTAGTCAAAAGTCACCTTTGATCGAGTCATCATAAAGATTATGATTGAGTTTAGTAATATTCATGTAAAGAAATATGTGTGGATAAGATAGAATTTGTCTCTCACCTTAATTGAGAGATATTATTGGGCCCTCCTCAATAAGACCAAAAAAAATATGGCCATATTATAATGGAAAGGATTTTTTCATTGTTATAGTCAATCCACTCAGAGATCGAGAAAATAATGGTAAGGTAAAGGAGAAAAACTATTCCATGTCTCACACTTGACCGAAATATCACGTGACAAAAGGAATGTGATACGGCTACATAGTAGGTTATATCAAATCATTAATCCCCATATGAATCAGGTAGTTACAATGTCTTGTTAGAGGCCACTTATGACTTGTAGGTTATTAGTGTAATTAGCCTATTACCAACTTAATGTGGATCTACAGGGTCGCACACAAGAATAGCTAAACTCAAGCTGTACTGTCCAAGTTTAATAAATTTAAAATGTGTCTAGAGTCAATAAATGTAATGCTTTATCTAGGGTGCATGAATTATATATATATATATATATTTGAATATTTATTTGATAAATATTTATATGTATATATTTTCAAAATATATATTCATGTGTGTGTGTTTATATATCTAATATATATATGTGTGTGTAGACGATGTATAAAATTCAAAATATAATATATATATATATATATATTCAAAAAATATATATGTTTGTAGTTTTGTATATACATATATATAATATGTATATATGAAATTATATTATATTATATTGTTAGTTTTAAATTAAATTTTATGTGATAGATTAAAATGTATTAACTTACATAATATGAGAGAATATCATATCAGTTTTGTAATTTGAATTTATGAGATAAATTTAATTAAATTTTGTTGGCTCATTAAAGGAAGACTAAAACCCTAATCTATATAAATGATAGATAAGGGGACGTGCTTCCAGAGAGATAGTTAGAAAAGCCTTGATGGCCAAATACTTTGAGAGCCACGAAATACCTTAGAAAAAAAAAGGAGTTTGACGTTTAAGATAAGAGACAAACATTTCAAGCACTAGTATGCTGTTCAAGTAGAGATCTGTTTATGAGAATATCGATAGAGGGAGTAGATCTATGTTGTCAGCTCTTAAGATTTAAATTCTTGAAGAGAATGCGTGTGAAGTCCAAAAATTAAAAAAGCTAACTCTTTTTTCCACCTTGACTTAAACGAGTTTGTTTGGTACATATCAAGATAGGAATTATAAAAACTTAATCTTTCATTACACCTCCTTATCCAACAATACATAATCAAATGAATAGTAAAATTTATTGACTTATTACTAATAAATTGAGGTCGTGAATATTTGTTTAATAAATTGAACTAACTATATAAAAAATGGGATAATTAAGTGGTTAAATATCCCAAGCACTTTGCAACAAAGTGGAGTTGCTGAAATAAAATATTGTAAGACATGGTTAAGTTGATATTGGCATAAAAAAGTCAACAAATTTCATCTTAAAGATACTTAACTAATAGTTGTCATCAGACAAAATCATGTTCCCTCAAAGTTAGTCACAACCCCACCCTATAAGTTATGGACAGAATGCAAACCTAATTTAAATATCCTTAGAGCATGGGGGTTGGTTGCATATATCCATGATAATTCTCACAAACATGAAAAAAAAAAGTCCATAAGGGAAAGAATATGTCTTCATTAGATACTTTGAGCAATCAAAATTTTCATAAGTGAGAACAAATTGGGATTGTGATTGAATTTGAATTGTGAGACACTACATGTAACACTTGCCTTAAGTATTATCCAAAAATCACATAATTCAAATAAACTAAACGTGGTTAAGGAGTTGATCCTCTAACCAAATTAAGACATAAATCATTTAAAACCAAAAAAAATTATAGGTTCTACCTATAGCGCACAGAAGCAAGCTAGACAAAAGTGAAATAAAAAGATGCAGTCATGACAGCATTAAATTGCTGTCATGACAGCCCTCCTAGGCCAACTTTCGGGAGGTGTTGTTCCGTCGTTCGACCTCTGATTGAAGTGATTTTAAAGCTCGACATTCAAAGGGTACTATAAGTGTACAAAATTTCAAAAAGATCTAACGGTTGGATTAAAAATTAGACATGTTAAAAGATTTGTAATTTTTGCTGTCATGACAGCACCTTCGGACTAACTTCTGGGGTGCATCATTTCATCATCCAACCTCCGATCGAAGCGATTTCAAAGCCTGCATGTTACTTTTAAATAGTACTATTAACATACCAAATTTTGAAAAGATCCAACAGACAAATTAAATTTTATGTATGTTGCAACATTATCAATTATTGCTGTCATGACAGCACTTTTGCTGTCATGACAGCACTGATAGCTCCTCCGGACCAAATTTCGGAGTGTGTCGTTTCTCCATTTGATATCCAATTGATGTGGTTCTAAAGCTCACACAAAGCTTATAAAAGGTTTTACTTGTGACCCAAATTTTAGAGAAATCCAACGGTCGAATTAAGATTGGGACACCCGAATGCAAAAATGCAGGTTTTTAGTAAAAACCATTTTTAAAATTGTCCAAATTTCATCCTAATGGTCACAAACTTGTGGGAATACCTTGGACACGTCAAATAGGACTAAAAACACCTGATAGAACATTTAAATGGTAGAAAAAACCTTTATACTAAAATTTGACCACTCGGGTGCCATTTTCCAAAATGGACTCTAAACCCCTAAAATGCACAAATCACACAAGAGTGGCCAAAAACTATTTCAAATATCATATACACATATGAATACATACGCTAAATATTTACACTTGACTCAGAGATCTCTGTGGGGCCCACACACCCACTCTCTCTATCCAAGGTATATGTTTGCCCATAACACACCATTTGCAATGCAACCATTTTGCATTTGCTTGTGGAATCACATATATACCAAAATAAATATTTACTTGTAGTGAAAACTTGGTCTACTAAATAAATCCATCAAAACCACACACCATAGCCAAGTTTCCTAGCCACAAGTCTACAAGTAGACAAAAAATTCATACACAAGCCATAAAATTCACACATACTCACGCACACATACATAAATATATCCTACTGGCACCCTAATCCTAAATATATTACAATATATTTGCTCAAAAGAAAGGAATTGTAGTTCTTTACAATACACAAACAACCCCTAGCTCTGCTCCTTTCCCCGTTCTCCACTGGTTCCTTCGCCTGGACCTAGAATATTGAAAGGAAAGGGGTGAGACAACCACAATCTCAATAACAGAGAAATCTACATTGATTATTACAAAGTAAGCTATAATCAAATAAACAAATAATAAATTCAACATAATAGATAATTTAGCCATTTAAAATGCATGAATGCATGACGTAGGCCGGTATGGCCTTTCATGACCAACAGAATGCCCCCTGGCACTCTTTAACTCACAAGTAAACCTTATACCTACTTGTACCTCCATAGGCACAAAAGATAATCTAAGGCATGATCTAATCTACCGAACCGCCTATCCCCTTCGACGTGAATCCTAAGCAGTCAAAGCTAACTCTCTCCTAGAGCCAGCCCGACTTACTCTCCATGTGAGGACTACCTTGGCCTAGGCACTCAACCTCACACTTCATATGTCGAATTCCCTCCCCCACTAAGAGGTGTGGAACACTCAATACACTAATCGCTTTAGTGCACTGAGCCCACAATACCTAAGGTAACACTGAGTACTGGCAGTGTGCCATAGAATATCAAAAGTCCACACCCTCTCATTGGTGAACTCCCACTGAGATCATGCCTTTTATTCATGTCTACCTTTCTTGAGTATTGACCACTTCAATACTCTAAGGTAGTATAACATTTATAAATCTCCCTTAAATGGTTTCTTAGCCTATCTAAGGCACCTTACTTAGATACACTTCCTTAAGTGCAATTTCTATTCCTTATGATTCAAATACATGTAAACAAATCTCGTTTCCATAAAAACATTGTTGTTAAAGAATTAGAAAATATATTTGTACTATAATCAAAGTAGCACACCGTAACCCCTTATAAAGCACATTTAATGTTTTAAAACATATAATGCATGATAGCTAGTAATATTTATTCAAAAATAGCTAAAATAAAGTAATAAGAAATATAAATTCCCCTGTTATCTCAACCTTTTAGTACCAAAAGGGTTCCTCTTGTACAAAATAGGACTCAGTTTGTTCCTTAACTTCCGAACAAATTCCACCAACAATCCTTACAACATATAAGTGATCCACATCACTTATCATGACAAATAGCATTAATGAAGATTATAACTCATACCACACAACTTGGATCAATGAGTCATAATTTATTATAATGGTCCATATATTAAACCAACCATTCACATAGTATCACCTAACCACCAAAACCATTTATTAGCCATCACTAGGCTAATTTTCAATTTATATAACTTTTAATCAATTAAAAACCTTCATTTAGTGTCACCAACTTTCACCATTAGCCTTTATAATGAAAACCAAACCTTAATTTAAATCTTATTGGGCTCAAATAGCAAAATTATAACTAAATCAATAAGCTTAAACCATTAAGGAGCAAAACCCAATCTCTCAGGGTTTAATTTATGCCAAAAACACCTCTTTTCATCCAATTATCCACTCAAAACATTAGATCACTATATAGAAACTCAAAATATCCTCCCTAGGATCCAAAGAAACAGAAGCTTACAAGAATAAAGCCTTTAGGATCAAAATCCTGAAACTTCCTCTTTCAAAAATTGAAGAAAATCAAGCGGAAGGGGAGAGGATTGAAGTAGGGAGTTTACCTATCATGTAGCCGAGCTCGCAACGGTCGCAAAGCCTCCTAGATCCAAGCCTAACTCCCTCTCTTTCTCTTCTCTTCTTCCTCTTTCCCTCTTGTGCGTTTCCTTTCTTTCCTTTGCATTTTCATTTCTATTTTCTGCATTCATTTGGCTCTTTAAAATGCTGATTTAATGCCTTGGGAAAAATTACAAGAAAGGACCCAATATCTTTTATTATAGCACAAAAGCCCGGGTCAACTTTAGTAATTTTTTTCATAGTTAAAAATCAAATAAAACTAAACTTTTACTGAGAAAAATTCAAACTCTGGACCTCTATCAAATTATTTTAAATTTTTAATTTAATTATAGATATTTTATTTTATTTTTTTAAAGATAAATTTGAGTCTTAAAATTTTTGGGATGTTACACTACAATGCTTAAAGAATGAACTATCTACGTGGGATAAAATTGGCCACACTGTATATCTTTAAGAGACACATAATAATGCTATACAAAATGAGATAAAGACCTTAATAATCCCTACAAATGTTGATGTAAGTGGGAGCTTTGAGAGTAATACAGAGAATGTTTTAATGAAACATTTTCATATGAAAGATGAATCATTCATAGTTACTCTAAAAGAGAATGAGAAATTATGTTTTATACAAGTAAGAGAAAGAAATAGAAGCAAAAAGTGGAAAAAGTCCCCTATACAAATGTTATTGGTATTGTACACAATAACACACATAAGTTTAGTTATTCATTTTGTAGTAAGACGTGAAAGTGTTATTAGTCCAATCATAATGAGAAATACTAAAAAGCTGAAAAAGATATTGAGATACTTGAAGGCATTATGTTGTTAAATAAATTTAGTTTATAGCATGTATTATAATGGTACAAGAGGCTAGTTCTATAGAAGAGTTCAGATTTGTAAATGAGGATTCAAATCTAGTATGAATGTGTGTAACAACACTACAACCTTTGCTATGCAAGAGCCAAACTTCAAGTATCATAACAAGATTGATAATGTGAATGCAAAGTATAATTTTATATGAGATTATATAGCATAGATAGTTGTATTTGTATAACTAATTCCTGCATAGTATGTGATAACAAATCCTCTTATAAAGATTATATCCAAGGAAGTGTTCATAAAATGTGTTGAGTCCCTTGGTATATGTAGGAAATGAAATATCATACATAAAGTAGCATTTTTCTAAAAATTATTTTGTCATACAAGTATACAATATTTAGTATGTCATACAGGTAGAGAAAGTTGGCTCTCTTACACTAATAATTATAATTTGTTCATATCATTTTCATATTAATTTTCCTAGCTTTTGACACTTTTTAGGGATATTTTGAGCATATTAGAATCATTTAAGATCATTTGGCCTACTTTTTCAATTTCTAGAACTTTTAGGGCAAAATGCAAATTTCTGAAAGTTTAGGGGCAAAACTATAATTTTTGAAAATAATTTCTGAAAAATAGAAAAATTCATCATTTGCTAATTTTTAGTTTTTCATTAATCCTATAAGTTTAATTTAGTTAACTCAACTTAGATTGTAAGTTATTTATTAAAACATCCTTTAAAGTACAGACTTTTGTACTTTAGTTATATTTTCTATAAACTTTGGAAGTATATTAGGCAATGTTTTCAGAACCAGACCGGATATTGAACCAGAAAAGTCAGCGGTTCGCGGTTCGCATGGTTCAACCGGTTGGACCAATGGTCCAACCGGTGACGTAATAATTAAATTAAAAAAATTATATATGTATATAATAATTTAAAATATAAGAAATACATATGAAATTGCTATTTAACTTAAAAAACTTAAATATTTTAAGTTTATCACGATTTAACAAACTATATGATACAATATAATATCAAATGATTAAAAAAATTAGTCATTTTTTTAAAAAAATTTGATAAAAAATAAAAAAAAGTTTTTTTTGAACAGTCCGGTTCTTGAAAACCGGATCCGGTTCCTGGTCCGACCGCCGGTTCCCGGTCCGATCACCAGTTCGAAATGGCTCAACCCAGCTCAACTCTTAAAATGGTTTTTTCCTTTGAACCAGACCGGAAACCAGACCGGTCGACGGTCCGACCGGTCCGACCGGCCGGTCCGGTCCAGTTTTTAAAATAGTGATATTAGGTTTAGTTCTTGTAACCAAGAACTCCTAGAAAAATTCTCATAACTAAATTAAAATCCTAGTCTTCCATTTAATCACTTTAATTCATTTCACCACATTTTTAAAATTTACACCTAAGTTAGATAAATTCATAAGATAGAATCATTTGTGCATAACTTGCTATTTAATGAGTTCATTATGTGTTTTAGGCCATAGGAAGCTCTTAGATGATGATGGTAGACCCTTGCATGAAATTAGAGCCCTTGGATGAGATATTTTGATGATCAAAAGCTCACAAATGGTTGATGAAATCTCAAGAAAGCAAAAGAATAATCATAGCAATTCTATCTTCCAAAATTAATTCCCTTTTACCTTATTTTTTGTATGTATTTTTTCATCATCTCCATCATGTTATTTTCGAATTTCTCCATCCATTTTCAGATTATTAGATGGGTTTCATTTTCATTTATTACCATTTAAATAATTTATTCCCAAAATTCATGACCATACATGAAACATCATGTAAAAGGACCCTTAAATGCACACAAGGCTCACATCACTTTAAGGCACTTGGTAAGCATCATTCCTAGCCATTAGATTGATCTAAATGAGCCTCAAATACCCCAAAATTTTCAGAATGTTATGCTCCCCATCAATAGGCCATTTATTCATATTTTTTACTCATCTTCCACCTCCATTCATCTTAATCTTTTCTCTTAAAAACACCCATGAACCCTAGAACCTTTCCACTAATTGTCCACCTTATACCCCTCCATTTCACCATCCAAATACACAAAAATACTCTCCTAACACTCTGCACCAAAACCCACTAAATAAATCCATCATCCACTCCATCTCCATCTTGGCCAAATCTTAAGATCTTCATCCATGGTGGTTTTTAAAGTTGCTCAACAAGGAGATGCTATGGGAATGCTAACGAGGCATGGCTAGGCTTGTTTTCTCTTCCTATGATACATGGGTAGTATCCCTTTGAGCTCTTGGATTTCTCTTATCGTTTACTTCTTGTTTAGTTCATTGAATTTTGATACTTGTGACATTGTAATGATAGTGGTTGTTGGAATTAAACTTTGTGATACTTGGTTGAGTATTATATGAGGTTATTATGTTGTTCATTTGCAAATTGAGGTACTGAAATAGTGATTTTGGTGTTGTCCATATCTTATTTCATTCAATCCCTTATTGCAGTTAATTTCTAGTTGTCTTTTATGAACTTGTGAGTCATAGTTATGCATTAAGCATACTTGGGGTTACCTAATCATTTTCTTAATAAATTTGAGGTCTCATTTGGTTAAGGCAAGAGCTAGAATTGATAATTAAATTTATAATCAATTGGTCATTTTTAAGCATAATTAGTACTAAGGGTTAATTTATGGTACTAGTTAGTCTAAAGAATCTAAGAGTGCTAAATTTCTAGAGGTTATTAGGATGACTTTAAAACCAATTGGAGCTAAGAGAAAGTTAATTAGTTAGAGCAAGGATAAGAGAGGGAGTTCATGTGCCTAGGAAGACCATTAATTTGCATTTTAATCACACATTTCAACCATTTTTTAAATCTTTCCAAAATCTTGAAAATTATAAAAAAATAGTTTTCATTTAATCTTTGTTTCTTTAATTCCTAATCAATCAAACCCAATGAAATTGTTGCCATTCTTAGTAGATTTAAATAACCAAGGTGTTAATTTTTAATCAACTCCACGAGAGATTCGACCTAGGTTGCTCCCTATGCACATTAAGGTGCTTCTTAGTTCAATTTGAGTCCTTAAGCGACTAGTGCACATCACACATGAACAACCGCTTTTGATGCCCAATAGGAGCATACAAAGATGAGATATCTATGTTCACTAGCAAGCAACAAGAGTACTCGTATGCTGAGGAAGAAACACAAACTATATGTTGCCTCAACATAAAATAAGGAATTGAGATGAGATTTGTATATATAGATCAAATCATGGATTGCCACATCTATGATACATATAGCCAAAGAACAAATTCTTCAAAGTTGATGTCATATGAGATGAGTAGAAGAATTTAGGTTAGATATTGTATGTGTCTAAACATAAGTCTCTACGATGGCAATGATAAAATCAAAATAACATATGCTCTAGTGAGATAAGAGTAATACCATAGCATGTGATTCATATCGCATATGCTTAAGAACCATAATTGGGAAGCAAATGGAAATATCCCTACTTCATCCTTGCATGAGTCCTAAAAAGGAATACTCCTTTCACTGATGTCCTTTGACTTTGAAAATATGATGGTGTGAACACTGTATTTTTTCTGGACATTTGTTAAATTTAATAAAAAATAATAATGAATTCAACTAAAAAAATATAAAAATACAAAAATAAAATTTAATCATTTTTAGGATTATATTTTCAAAAAAAAATAATCTAACATAAAAAAGGTATTCTGGCTTAATTCAAACTCAAATTTTTCTCTCTTAATCTGATTTCCAAAATTATGATTAACATAATATGAAAAATAAAAAAAAAGAGAAGAAAGTATTAAAGAGAGAGAGAGAGAGAAAGGCATTAAGCATTAACAAAGAAAAAGAAGAAGAAGAAGGAAAAGGCATTAATTAATATATATATATATATATATAATTGGACGGATGAAACGTTGAAAAGATCGACAATTTCACCCAGCCCTTAAGTTGCTTTTGGGTAGACACAAGGTAAAGGGCACACAGTAGAAGAAGAGCAGACACAATAGCAGAGCACACACACGTGAAGTAGACGTAGAGCAAACACACGATAGTAAAAACACAGCATGCATGCATGCAAAGAAAAGGAGTAAGAGATGCATGCAGAAGAAAGGAGGAGAGAGACATGACAGAAAAAGGAAAAGCAGAGCATAAAAACACAGCACAGATGATAGACGAGAAGGAAGAGAGGAAGAGCGAGTGAGAGATACACGAGCACAGAGATGGAGAGACCGAAAGAAGAAAACAGAGCACAAAGAAGTAGTCTAAGAGAGAATGAGGGATAAGAAGGAGACAAGAGTGACAGAGCAAAAAAAAGGGAAAAACAGAGCATGAAAAAAAGAGAGACAGAACTAAAAAAATGAGAAGTAGAGATGGAGAAGGCAGGAGGAAGGAAAGAACACAAGAAGCAGAGATGGAGAAGGCAGGAGGAAGGAAAGAGCATGAGAAATAGAGCACGAGAAGCCTAGATAAGGACAAGAAAATGAGAATGAAATTCAAAGGAGAGAAAAGAAGATGAAGAGACTGAGAGTATGGGAGAGTTATGCATCCAGATATTGTGGCACCCTACAACTACATATTTGCATAGTATGAAGACTTGGGACTTGGGCATTTCAATAAAGAGAAGCACTTAAACCCTTATCAGAGTAATAGAGGAGGAACTACGATGGTACATAAACCCTTATCTGCCTCCTTATACAGCCTTTGTTAAGATTATGGCTCTTGTGTTTTCACGAGATGCATGGCGCTGTGTGTGGCATATGATTCAAAATGACCTGGTTTATGGGTGGGGTCTTGACTTCACTCTTAAAAAATACGTCAAGCCTACATTAACATAGGTTTGGTTAAAATACTTTGCTTGAAGAATTGCTAATGCGATTATGGTTGTGATAACTTTTGTGTGCATATATGTTGTAAAAGGCGTGGGTGAAATTTGGTTTAATTTTTTTAATATAGGCATGTATTGAGTGAGTGTTTGTTCTGACTTGGTAATTAAAGCATGTTTAAATCCATTTAAATGCTTAAAGATGAATTAACAATGTAGTTCTTCAAAATTATGATTTCATGATCTTACTGCTTGCATTATGAAAGCTATCCAAATTTAGGTGTTTGATGATATATTAGGAAATATAAAAGTATGTTCTCAAGTTTTAAAGCATCAACTAAAGGTTATGGGTTCGAATCACATTTTTATTCCAAGTTTTTATGGATTACTATCCAACTACATATGAGACTAGATATGATCCTATACCTCTTAGTGATCAAAGAATACAATTCAATTGAATTACTAGTTTCTTGGTATTTGAAAATTTAACATTGTGCTTGCTTATTAATCATGTAAACTTGTTAATTTCATGCTGATTGTTTTAGGTATGGTTTGATCATAATATTAACCTCTGTGGCCTCTGATTTATTTGTCACATGAGATTTTAAGGATTTGCATAGACAATTAAAGTGATTTCATGCCATGTAAGTCAATAAGATTTTACAGGTATGGAAATATAATTTATATATATAAACTTATATATTAATATGGGTTCTAATGGCCCACGATTAAAATTAACTTTTTTTTATTTAAATCAATAAAATATTTATGTCTTATATGAGATTTTAAGAATCTTTATAGATATTTAAATTAAATGCATCATCGTGTAGAATAATAATTTCTCGTAGATTTTGTGATTCTCAATTTATATAATAAACAAATAAATAAATTTTGTAAATAAAATTATAATTTTTTTAATAATAGAATTAATTAATTGAATTAATGAATTAAATCTTTTGGTCATATGATATTTTTGAATGTCTATAGACCTCTAGAATAATCATCTTATTGTGAAAGTCAATAAGACTTGGCAAATATAGCGATTAAGATTTCTATATTTAAAAATGTAAATTGTACAATTATGCATTAAAATATATTAAAATATATATATATATATATTATTTAATCTTCTATTGTGTGAGGATTTTGAATCTCTGCAGATATTAAGGATAATCATATTACTGTAAAAGTTAATAAGACTTTACAGTTATAATGATTAAAAGTCTTTTAAAAAAATGTATATATGTATGAATGTACAAAAAAAATAATGATATTATTAATATTTAAAAATTTAAGTAAATAAATTAAATTGCTAAATTGTTTTATCCTATGAGATTGTGGAATCTCCACAGATATTTAGAACAACTGCATTACCATAAAAGTCAATAAGGCTCTGTAGGTATAGCAGTTAAAATTTTCAATCATAAAATATAAAAGAAAAATAATTTTAAACTCTTTCCTTTCTTTATTCCAAAAATTCAAAAAATTGAGAAAATAAGTAAAATTAAATCACTTTTTGCAACTTAAAACACACATATCAAAATTTTAGAAATTATTTTATTTGGAAAATGATGAATTATTTCTAATTAATTTTGTAACATCCTGAATTTCTTAATCTTAAGTTTAGAGGTTAATCAAGGGTGAGGTGGAAATTAAAGTGGGATTAGAGATTCAGTAAACTAATTGGTATTTTGACTTGTTTGTGTGTTGTATGAACAGATATGGGTAATAGGAGTCCATTTTAGGTCGAAGCAAGTGTACGTGGTGAGAATGAATCTCACTGTGCCACACGCCGCAGCTTATGCTGCATGCGCCGCGGCGCATGGACCAAAAATTCACTTCATAAGTCATGAATTTCAGAAAATTTTAAAGAAGAAAATTTGAGAAACACACATAATAGAGAGAGAAGAAGGGCTAAGGAGCTAGGTTAAGTCATTTTAGAGTGGTGGAAGGTGATTCGGATCGGTAACTTGCCAGGTAAGCTACGTATAACTCTTACCTTTCATTTTACACAAATTTCTTTAGAAATGAGTTATAGGGAAATTGAATCGATGGAATTTGAGGGGTTTGATTCTTGCCCAATAGTAATAAAAAGGTGCTTGGAAGTTAAATTAGAGCTTTATGACTGGTTTAGAGCTGAATAGTGGAGCTTTGAATTCAAAGACTCAATTTTGGCCTTCAGAGAGAGATAGGGCAAAATCTGATTTGAGTGAAACAAGACTGGTTGAGGTGGTGTAAAATAGTAATTGGATAGTCATGAACTTAAAATGGATAAATGAAAAGGAGTTTACGGATGAATATAACCCTAAATAGTTAAAATGAGTTTTTGGTCAAAATAGATTGAATGACTAAAATGTACCAAATGTGTTCAAATTGGCATATTGGACACGTGAGTAGAGAAAGGAAGCTTGAGATAAGCTTGTGTGATAGTGAAATCCACAAGTAACCTTTCTAGTGACAGAAGGGTTGAGGTAACCAAATAATTTCCTTTGTTTAACTATTTATTGTAACTGTATGTTAGTATGCTATGTAATGCATGGATTGGTTTTGAATTGAGCATGTCTTATAGCATTGAGTGATTGTGTGTGTAAAATGACTTTTGGTCAAGATGAGCATTGAAATTTTGTTTTATAATGTGAAGTGCTATGTATATGTGTTATGTATAAGAAAAAGTAAATTGTGAAAAGGAAACCTTAAATGGTTTGAGAAAGCATGATCTAAGTGGTAGGAGTTCACCTGAATATAAGGGATGATAAAGACCATATGCAAGGTTTCCTTAGTACCCTATTAGGGTGTGGTGTTGGAAACAATTCTCCTTAGTGCCTTGAAAGGTACTATGTTAGAGAACATCTACTGAGTGCCTATTAAGGTACTGTGTTGGAGATGAGAGATTCCTTAGTATTTTTATGATACGGGTGGGAGTCAACGACACCCCATTGTATGTATTGGGGGAAAACCATAGTCTGTATTGTGCATTAGAATATCTTTGGCTAGGTGATTCTACCACTGCAGGTGAGCTCAAGACTAATGAGAGTGTCCATGGTTGAGATAAGCCTATGGTTTCATGTCAGGGTAATTTAGAGGTTTGGTTGGTAGAGATCATGCTAGTATTTTATCATATGATGAAATATCTTGAGGTACCACAGAATCCTTTGGGATTGATGAAAAGTGAAAAATGAAATGTGATATGATGTAAATACTATTTTATGAAGTTTTAATGGTATACTATGTTTACTTTCATATTGTTGTATGTGATAGTCAATAGGAGAGAGTTATTCTGTTGCTAAAATTTTTATGTCACCCTCGTGGTTACATATTTATAGGATTGAGAAGTGATCAGGCTAAGGGAAGAGAGCCTAGACTAGCTTGAGTTATGAAGTCATGTACTCTGAGGTTATATAATGAACATAATTGAAAGATTGTATATATAAGTGCACATCAATTTCTTATCTTTCACTTATATCACATATACCCATTTTTCAATCACAATTGTTTATCTTTATCAAATCAATCACTCACTAATCATTTACAACATATCATCACATTCATCTTTCTAAAGACATATGCATATTCATATTTCAAAAACATCTTGATCTGGTATGTGCATTTCAAACCACAATAGCATTATGCACCTTTAATTTTCATACGCTCATTGAAACTAACACATGCTTTCACATTGAAATCAACCCATGCATAGAACATTCACATTTATAAGTCAATTTACAATCAATTAACATATCACTACCCAAAATAAGGTTTTCCTCGGTTACCTCAAACTTTTGATGATTTAGAGCTCCAAACCTTCTCAAACCCTCCCATAGATCATGCCTAACAGAGCTTGGTACGTCTCTTCCTTTTCCCTCTCCTTTCCTTTATGTTTTTCACATCAGTTCTTGTCTAAATTATGTAAAGTTTGCACCGAGCACCGCGACACCTATCCTTACGTGCCACGACATGTGGTACAAGGAAGGCAATTCTTATTTCATGGCACTGCACACATGCCGTGGCATGTGGCATAGAGGCTTTTTAGCTTGTTTTTATCTACTTTTTCATCCCCAAGTGATCCAATTTCACTTTAGACCTAAATTATACCTGAAATTCTAACTAAAAATACTTATTATTCTCCTCTGACAACACACCACATCAACCTACTTAATTATCCTTAGTTAAGCTTAGGAAATAAAGAAATTGAAAGTCAGGATGCTACAACTTACAGGTACACTTTCAGACTCTATCTTTCTATAAAATTAATCTCGAACACCTCGAGTATGTCAACATCAATCATACATTCATGAATTCAAAGACATAGCATCAACATCTCAATAATTTTAGTCCCAATTCATGAATTAGAGAGGTCAAAGGAGAATAAAATTCTCATTAAAGTAGAGCTCATAAGTGCGTCTGTTTGCAAGGCATGGAAGAAGCCTAGCCATGCATGAATTTGAGCTTCAAAACTCTATCAAATAGCTTGAAGAACACTTCGATGGCAGCTTTGTAGGGAGAAATTTTGAATACCAAAACCTTCAGCAAACTAAGGAAGATTAATAAGGTTTTGATGTGGATTGAGGAGGAAGACAATGGTGAAGTCTGATTATGATTTGGACAGTTGGATGTTGAAAAATGATGGAGAGAAGTTGTTGAAAAATTAAGAGAGAGAGAGCGATGCTTAAACGGAAAAAAATGAAGATGACACTATGAATCCATAGAAGTGCTATCTGAAAAAATGTTGAATTCCGCCTTTTTCAAATCTGCACAATGAGTGAAAATGCTAAGGACATGTTTGGTAAAGCCAAAAGTAACAAAAAAATGAGTTATTATGCAAGTGTCCTAAAGTAGTGTGAGTATATGTGTGTCTAAAGATGCATGTAAGTATGATAAAATATTTATAAAAAATTATTTAAATGCTAAAAAAATAAATGTAACAAAGGAGAGAATTAATAAATTAAAATAAGACTAAATTATATGTATACATGATGTATGATGATGCAAGTAGGAAATAAAAATAAGAAAAAGAAAGAAGATGGAAAATTAGGAATTGAAAAGCTTGCCCTTGGGCTTCTCTTTAATTTCTATTTATGCCTGGAAATCAAAAATCACAGTCACATGCCCAATTATGTACAGCACAAGTTAATTTTATCCATCAAATTAATTTTTCAACAAGTATCATTATTTACCATTTTATTCCGAAGATTTCCAAAATTACAAATTAAGTCTAATAAATCCAAATGATGCTCAAAATGCTAAAAAAACCCAAAACAAGTGTCAAAAACAAAGAATCAAGGGAATAAAAATGATGTAAATAATAAGATTTATCATTAAGGCGAGTGGTAGGATGAACTAGGATAAATCATCTATGTCTACTCTTCTTTTCATTTAGAAACTCATTTCTTACAAATTTCTGCATAAATTATTCTAAATTTTTCATCATCCTTTTAGTTGGAAAATTTTTATTGAAATTTATACATCAACCAAATATTTATTGAAATTTATACATCAACCAAAACTCATACTGTAATGATGCAAAATGGCCTTCATAATTCGACAATCTTGATTTGAGGCCCTACAAAATAGAAGAGTATCATTAACATATATAAGATATGTGATTGGAATATTATTCCCAAAAATCTATATTCCTTTGCCACCATCCATAATTTTATGCTGCTTGATTAATCATCTGAGATAGAATATTAGCACGTAATAAAAATAGGTAAGAAGATAAAGGATTACCCTGTCTAACACCTTGTTTTGGTAAAAAAAAAAAAAAAACTTCAGAAGGTGATCCATTAATAATTACTTGATAAGACACCGTGCTAATACACTGCATAATAATCTAAATCTAGTGAAATGGAAAACACATATTATGTAACACTTTCTCAAGCAAATAAGCTTTAGATATCTTGGACTTATGAATTTTTCACATGCATTCAGAAGCAAGGATGATATTATTAGATGATAAACGATCTTTAAGAAAAGCATTTTGATTAGGAGTGATAGAAGCATCCAAAATAGATTTGAGTCTATTGCAAAGGATATTGGCAAAAAGTTTATAAAGCACATTGCAAAGGCCCGTTGGAGGAAAGTCCTTAAACGTATTAGGATGGTTACATTCAGGAATCAATATGATAAAAGCTCTATTGAGCTCCTTGAGGATGTATCCTTTTTGAAACATTTGGTTAATCATTGCCCTGATATCACTTCCCAACAAATGCCAATACGTATGGAAAAATTTTGCATGATACCCATCAAGACCACGGGAACTATCAGCTTTCATTTGCAAAACCGCTGCATTAATTTCCAGATCATCAATAGGCTTGAGCAAAAGGGATCTTTGCAAATTTGATAAAGTTGGCAAATTAATGTGATCAAGAGTTTCTTCCATTTTGACAAAATCAAGGTCCTGATTCTAAATATAAACCTCTGAGAAATAACTTTTAGCTTCACACATAATTTCTTCTAGAGAATGAATAGAGAGCCATTTGAGTTCTGAATCCTCAAAATAATCCAATTACTTTTCCTCCTATTGACCAATTAGTATTTCTATCTTCTTCTAATTGCCATTGAAAATGAGATTTTTGAGCCCATAGAGATTCCTCACAATCATACCAAAATTCTAATTGATATTGCAATAGACTCCTTTCCTCATTCAAAAAAACTGCAATATTGTCCTGACCTAGAAAATATGCCAAAGGCTTCTCCAAGCTTGAGATATTTTGAAGGATGTTACCTACTAACAAATTATTCCAAATGAATGAGCGTTCTGGAAACATTTTTGAAAGCCCATGAAACGGGAAAATGTTGACACCGTTGATCTTGGACCAATGTCTCACATCCTTAAAAGGGAAAATGATAATTAAGGACCCTCTAAAAACATTAATCTCAATTAAGGATGATAAAATTTTGAAATTTCAATTAAGGACCTCTAAAAATCTTAATCCCAATTAAGGATGGTAAAATTTTGAAATCCCAATTAAGGTCCTTAATTAGCAATATACATCTGTCTTAAATGCCCCTAAGAAAAAAAAAACCAATTATGTTGAAATTCCAATTATATTGTTTTCACAATATACATTAGCAATTTTCCCACGTTAGGTTAGTAAATTCTTAAATGGCATTTGTGAATCCAACCTCACGTTAGTGTATCTCAATTTGGACAAGTCACTTTTTGTTAAATAATCAATTTTCAAGTAGGGTTTCATTTTTTCACAATATACATTAGAAATTTTTCAAAGTCGGGTTATTGAATTCCTGAGTAGCATTAGTAAATCCCACCTTATATTAGTGGATCCCAATTTGGACATGTCGCTTTTTGTTAAACAGTTAATTTTCAAGTGAAGATTCATGTTTTCACAATATATGTTAGTAATTTTCTCAAGTCGAGTTAGTGAATCCCACCTCATGTTAGTGGATGCCAATTTGGGCAAGTCACTTTTTTTAAATAATCGATTCCTAAGTGGAGTTTCATTTTTTTCATAATGTACGTTAGAGTTAGTGAATTTCTAATGCACGTTAGTGGAATCCAATTTGGATGTCACTTTTTCTTAAACAATCAATTCTCAAGTGTCGTTTCCTATTTTCACAATATATAATAGCAATCTTCTCATGCCATGTTATTATATCCATAAGTGGTCTTACCTATATACTAACAAGCATTAAATTTGACAAGTCACATTTGTATTCATATCCTTCACTAAAGTTAGTGACTTTCCAAGTGATATTTGTATTTTCGTACATGGCCTTAGAACATTTCAAAAGTAATTTTTATATTATAATAGCATTTACACTTCAAAGTCTGAAATACTAAGGAAAAATCTATTCTCAAGCCGGGTTCTATGTTTTCACTAGTTACAATATCAATATTCATGCTTGTCATTGGAAATATGGGGACCAATATTGGAGCAAGCTTATTGCTGATGATTAACACAACATTGGAGCTAGCAAGGAGACATTGAGGAATGACAAAGATAGAGAATGGAGGAGAACAAGAACAAAGAAATGATAGGCCATGAAATAGAACAAGAACGGCTCAGGCTATATGCGTGGATATTTTCATTTTTTTCTCAAGGGCATTGAAAACAAATTACATTTTTTTATCTCAATTAAGGATCATGAATTTCAAAATTTTATGGTCCTTAATTAGGATTAATATCCTTAGAGAGTCTTTAATTATTATTTTCCCATTAAACCAAAAATTTTCAGAACAAAAAAGTTTTGGACCAAATTTAAACCAAGTGGTTTGGAATAAAATAGAAGTATGATCCGAAGAAGCCAAGGGTAATATGTGAAGGGATGATTGAGGATAATAACGAATCCAAGTAGAATTGCAAAACGCTTTGTCCAACCTCTCACAAACCAAATCAATTCCTTTGTGATTATTAGTCTAAGTAAACCAACCACCTTGAGGCTTAATATCAATAAGACCACAATGCTCCAAAACAGCACGAAAAGAGGAAACTCCAAGAAGTGACGAAGATGCACTCTGTTTCTCTGAACTATCATTAATTTGATTGAGGTCTCCAATTATGAGCCAAGGAAGGGATATGGAGGAATGGACTTGTTGCAACCAGGTTCACCATTTATTTATGTTGGACTTTTGGAAAACCATAAAAAAAACGTAATATATAGCAATCAAAATTATCAGAACTACTAAATTTCATAATACCTATGAAATTGTTAAAAGTTTGTGTGTGTACACACACACGCATACATATATATAACAAACACGATAGGTAGCACCCGGTAGCCATTTTTTTTTCGGAAAAATAAAAAAAGGTTCTAATTTGGGCTTGGGCCCTAACGCGTATTTATTAAGCAATATTATTTGTTTCAGACCAAAAGACAAAGATAAGTCTTATCCTAATTTTTATTTTTAAGAGAGAATGACGTACAACTACAAACACCAATGACACCGAAGGATCACAAATTTGTAATAAATGGCAGAGAAAAGTTAAAGTAAATAAATATATATATATATAAATTATATATATATATATATATATATAACATGTCATTAATTAGTTATGAACATCTAAGCAAAAGTGATGTAAATATTATCATATTTTGTAAATGTCAATGCGTTATCGGTGTCACGCAACTTAACCAATGACTGCAGAATATTCTCTGAAATTAATTACTATCAAATGCTTTGCTATAAATTCTATGGAGCAAATGTTTCAACAATATTACAGCCACGAAAAGAGTTACAACTCTATTACAGAAAATAAAGATACCGATTACTAAGGAAAATTAAACAGAGAATCAGAGAAGGGGAAGATTTATGAGAAGAAAGGGAAATCCATGGAGGAGGAAAACTAGAGACAACAACCAAGGGTTTGTTTGGCTCTAGAACCAAAAACAAAACACACACACAAAACAAATATGTTTGGTAACGTATTTTCAAAAAGTATTTCAAAGAACAAAAAGGTAAAATATTGTCGTGTAAAATAGAAAATAAAAATATCTTTTAAGTATTCTAAGATTATTATTTTTTAGAACAAGAGAGAATATGAAAAACACATATTTTTATCATTTGTTTTTAAAAGCATGTTTTACAAAACATCAATTCTTAAAATAATAAAACAAAAATAGTTTCAAACAGGCCTCAAAATTCTCCACACCCTTTTTTTTTTTGTTTCTCACCCGGTATCCTGGAGAATGTGGGTATTCTGGGTTCATTGCCCACCCACTCCATTCTAAATTAATCTAAATCCCCATATAGGTTGGGCCTTTAACGTGGTGATTTTGCGAGTATCACTGGCGAGACACACTTTATGTGTTCAGCTGTGCGTCTGTGTACCCTAAGACTTAAACATGAGACCCTAAGTTAAGCTGTCTAAGATCTTAACCGTTCAGACAATCACTCATTAGTTCTTCACACCCCTTAGTTAGCCTTTTCTATATCTATATTTCTTCACTTTTGCCCTACCCGTCCTTTCTAAGCCCATAGTAATCGGCCCATTAGTGCCCCCTTCATAATCCAAAGCTTAAATTAACATTTAATGGGTAATTTATTACAAAATGCCTGCCTTCTTATGCTTGGAAACTTAAGGGCCCTGATTGTGGTAGTCTTGAATCATATGTATAATTCATGAAAAGTCTTGACTATTTACTTTCCCCTTCCATTCATGAATCCAAGTTACCAAGTTCAGAATTGTAATTAAATAAATCAAATATATCAAGGATTCTTTGGAGAATGTATATCATCATAATATAGCATAGATACATTGAACTCGTATAAATAATAAATTGAACACATATAGATACATTGAACTTCTTAAATCAGTATTTACTCTTTAATGATGATCTGGAGTCTATAAATAAAGGTTTAAAAATGCTTTATATATATGCATAGCATTCGAAGTGAATAAAAAAGTAATGTCACTCATCTCATGTCTAAAATTCTCTCTTCTCCTACGAAGTTGATTATACATTCCAATTCCATTAATATATCCTATTTTATAGGTTTTGGGTTTACAGAAATTATTATTATTATTATTATTATTATTAGGATTAGGACTCTTGTTTATTTCTTTATTTGGTGTTACATCTATATAACAAAATCCTATTATATATATTTTTTTACTATTAGTTTTAGTTATTATAAAAAACAAAAGAAGCTAAGAGAATGGCCATGAAGAAGCACTAATAAGGCATGATAGTGTTAGACATGATTGAGCGTGTTCATGCGTGTGTTTGTGTGTGTGTATGTGTGTTAATATAAAACGCATCGTTGTTATACATTTGCAGAGCAAATTAAAAGTGAAGAAATCACTCATTCCAAAAGCATGAGGATCAATATATTTGCTATAATTCTGGCACTTTTCCTTCTCATCTCAGGTATGTGCAATAATAGTAACTTGATGGCTTGATTTTCTTCTTCAAACTAGTTTTTACTAAAATTAAAAAAAATTTAAATTCTCACAATAATTTATTAAAGATACTTATCTATTTATTAATTAAGTTAATTTATTGAAAAGCAGAAAAAAATTAAGAAATAAGATTTCCCCAATCTTAATTTTTAAGATATATTTTTTGCAAAAAACTCTTAAAATTAGTGATTTAAAAATTAAAACTATTTTCATTATTTTATTAAAAAAATTTATATTTTATGTAATTTATTTGTAAGGTTGCAATACTAGTCTCCATCTTTTTCTCACATATATATATAGAATTGTTGGATGAACTGCATTGCTGATAGTCACCCCAAAAAGAAAAAGGTGGGTATTGCTAGTTCGTGAATAGCCAACCATCATACTGTAAAAATAGGATAGGTTCTATCTATGGTCATTGGGGCTTCCTAAAAAAAAAATCTATTGTAATTAAGCAATCATTTCTTTTGAATATCAATTTATAGTTTCCGATCAACAATGGGTAGATCTATAGGACATACATGAATACATACTTCACAAGCAATGCACTTATCAAATTCAAAATGGATTTGACCTTAGAAACATTCCAATGTTATTAATTTTTCATAAGAATATTGAATAGTTGTAGGTAAATGATTTGTGTGGGCTAAGGTAATCATGAAATTTTGACTAATGTACCTTACAACTGATACTATTTGTTGACCATAATTCATGTACCTAGTTACCATAAGTAACACATTGTGAATATCTATGAATATTTTTGTTTTGTTTCTTTCTCTTGTTTGAGACAAGTTATGAATATAGAATATCTATGGTCATAGACTAAGACAAAATAGAGGAAACAAATTATTCCGAAATCAGTGATGGGTTAGGATAGAATGGAAAAACTCCATTCACTATCTTAAAACTTTCAAAAAAAAAAGAATCTATTAATAATAATATATATCTTTTTATTTTGTATCAAATTTATATTATTTTTTCATACAATTGAAAGTTTTAGATAAAAAACTAAAGAACCAATTATTTTCTTCTATTTTTTCATTCTTATTTCAATTTATTATTTATTATTTTTCTTTTTTAATTAAAACTGGATAATTTAAGGTGCTTAGAAATGAAAAAAAGAAAAGAAAAGAAATTTTGATCGTTGCAAATTAACTAATATTTGAAAGACTTATATAGTAGACATGTCACTAGACAAAGAAACAAACAAAGCAATTACTTTCTTGAGAGAATGACATTGAAGGCCTTAAAAAGGAAAATTATTACAATAAAGGCCTATCATTTTTGCATCAATATTGTGTTGTGAAAACAAGGACATGTTGTGAAAAGCTGAACTTTAAATTTTTTTTTTTTTTGGTTAGGGTTCCTTAAAGATTTAACAAGTTAAGGTTTAATTTTTCACAACAACATGTCTGTGTTTTTACAACACAGTATCCAATACAAAACTGATAGGTACTTATGTAATAACTTTTCTTTTTAAGGCCTTTAATGTCATTCTCCCTAACCAAACAATTTTTCTATTTAGTATTAATGCAAATTAAAAATAAATATGTTTTACCACAAGACTCAATCAAAACGTCTTCAATATAATAGTCCACACAACTAATGGCCTTCGTTGACACAAATAATAAGGAGGGGTGCCACATTGTTGGATAGGGAGGCACAACAGAAGATTAAAATTTTAAAGTCCCTATCTTGATATGGAGCGAACGAACTCATTTAAGTTAAGGTGGATATAAGAGTTATCTTTTTAATTCTTTAAAGTTGGCGCACTTTTAGATCTTAGGAGCTGATAATGTAGATCTGCTCCCTCTACTGGTGTCCACATGAACAACTCTCTAACTTGAACAGTGTACTAGCGCTCTTAGCATCCGTTCTTCTTTGAACGTTAATTTTTTTTTTCTATAGGGTGTTTCATGGCTCTCAGAGTGTTTTTGCCATCATAACTTTTCAAACTCTCTCTGCCTTCATCAGGACGTCCTATCTATATATATAGATAAGGGTTTTGTTTTCCACTTAAAAGCTCACGAAAATTTAATTAAATTTATCTCATAAATTTAATTCATAATATCATATCTAATTCAAATTTATCTTATAAATTTAAATTATAAAATTGACATGATATTCTCTATTATCATGTTATTTATTAAATTTAATCTATCATATAAAATTAAATTTAAAACTAATATAATATAATATAATATAATATAATATGATATGATATGATATATATCACATATATATATATATGTTATATTATATATACGAATATATATATACATATATGGATATATATATATTTCAAAAATATATATATTTATATATACACATATATATAAAATTATATTTTGAATTTTGTATTTCATATAAATATAAATATAAATATTTATCAAATAAATATTAAAATATATATATATATATAAAATTTATTCATCCTATATTACATTCATTGAATCTAGAAATATTTTAGATTCAACAAACTTGGACATTATAGCTCGAGTTGGGCCGTTCTTGTATGCGACCCTATAGGCCCATATGAAACTGGCAGTGGACAAATTATGCTATTGGCCCATAAGCTACCAGTGGCCTCTAGCAAGATATTACAACTACGCAATTCACATAGAGATTGATGATCTAATGTAACCTATCATGCAATCATATCACATCTCTTTTGTCACGCGATATTTCGATCAAGTATGAGACATGAAATTATCATTCTCCTTTACCTGACCATTACTTTCTCGATCTCTGAGTAGGCTGATAGTAGCAATGAAAAAACCCTTTCCATTATAGTATGGCCATACATTTTTTTCATCTTACTTATTGAGGGCCCAGTAATATCTCTCACTTAATGTGAGGGACAAATTTCATTTTGACCACTCATATTCCCCTACATGAATATCATTAAACTTAATCATAGCCTTTATGATTACCCGGTCAAAGGTGACTTTTGACTAAGTCAAAGTTTAATGGTCGTCATGTAGGAATCCATAATAATCTCAGGTTAAAGGGCTTAGTGATATAGTTACATATGAGATAAGCTTATGACTTGTACCATGCAGCTTTCTCATAGCAGGTCGGTCCTGCACCTTATACTCTTTCAAGTGCGTATAACTTAATTTATATCTCCATAATTAATCAAAGTCATACCCGTCTTATTTCATCTATAATCCCTCAAAGCTAACCAACCAAGGACATTTAAAAAAATCACTATAGTTTGTCTAAGGATACAGTTATCATATTGAATATGCAATTGTTATGATAACAAAGAGAGAGAAATTCATTAAATAATAATGTGCATAATACAATGATTAGCCCTAGGGCACAATTTCCAACACACATAACATAAAGTAAGATCCAAAATCAAGAGATAAATACTTTCCCATAGTTGAGAGGCTAAAATCTCTCCAAACATAATCTCCATCAAAAAGATTCTTTGATTTGACACCTAAAAATATGTGTTTGTACTATGCATTTGGATAACATTCTCCTTCTTTATTAGGGGAATGGTACTAAGGGTCCTAAAAGGTAAGAAGTTTGCAAACAAGGCCTAATAAAATTTCAAATTATTCTAAGGGCCTAAAGGCCTAATTTGCAATTAGGTTTTTTGGTGAAATGACTAATTTGTCCCTCCTATAACCAGTTGCTGAATGATAACTTTCTTCTTCTTCCTCTCTTCTTCCTCCCTCTTCCTTCTATCTCTTCCTCTTTCAACACTGATGTAATAACCAAATTCATCTTGCTCCTTATCATGCTTCTCTATTCCCTCTCTCTTCTTCTTCTTCTTCTTTTCTTTCTCTCATTTGAAGCTTTTTTGTTCAACAGGTATGAGTAGGTGATCCCTTTTTATCCATATGGCTATGGAAAAGATGATCAGGCATTCGCTTGATTACATTTCTCTCACGCCAACCAACTTCTTGGAATGATCCACCATAGTGTGGAAAGAATGGATCAAGCTATTACATCTGCCGTTGTAGAAGAAACTTTTTTATTGCTCTTAGGCTTGTCTATGAGCTTACTTCGTCCATTCATCTTGGTCAGAGTCTTAGAAGCTTCAATTAATCCATTATCATTTTTATTTTGTCAAAAAAGGACATAGAGAGAGTTTGAGCTATATCAGTTTTATCTAGTCATAATATACATGTTCATGTTCATGTTCATTTAATGAAAACAAGTTGTTATTTATAGACTTTTTATTATTTCTGATACATATTTTTTTGTAATGGATATACATGTTTTGGTATAGATGTTATTTATGAAATTTATGCTACTATTTATGGAGTTTATGTTGTGCAAACTTTGTAATTAACTTGTGCAGATATTTATGTATATCATATCAACAGACTTTGTGTTGTAAATATGTAGACATTGTGTTGTTAGCAAATGGATACTTTCATGTAATATACGGACTATTTGTTCTTTATAAACTTGAGAAACTTTTTCAACTGTTTAGTTTAATCACATAAATCATGTGAAATAGATGGACATTATGTTGTTAATAAGTGGACCTTGTCATGTTATATACAGACTTTTTATTGTTTATGAGAAACTTTTCGTTAAGCTTAGCTAACTGATAAATTGGATATACATGGACTTTCAGTTTAGAATATATGAAGATTGTGGTGTGGGTAGTGAATATTGTGTTATACATTGTTTGCCTAACTTGTATATTTTGTTAAACCTAACCTATAGATAAACTAGACACGTATGGACTTTTAGTTGAGAATATATGAATATTGTATTGTGCCTAGTGGATATTGTATTGTACATTATCTGTGTAACTCATACATTTTGTTAAGCCTAGTCTATTGATAAACTAGACACGCATGGACTTTCATTTGAGAATATGTGAAGATTGTATTATGCATAGTAGATATTGTATTGTACATTATCTGCCTAACTTATATATTTTGTTAAGCCTAGCCTACTGATAAACTAAACACAAACTTTTAGTTGAGAATATGTGAAGATTGTGTTGTGTATAGTAGATATTATCTGTTTAACTTATACATTTTATTAAGCCTGTCCTATTGATAAACGTGTTGTAATTTTATTGATTTTACAATTCAAACAAATATTTGATTACTGATTGGTGTATTTGTACTTGGTAATCTTGATAATCTTCTCCTGTATTTGGAGGATATAGGAGGAAGTTACATTTTGGTATCAGTTTCTCGAGTTTCGAGACCTTATTGTAGTGATTGACTCTTGTTTGATGCATTCATTTAAAGATATGACAACTTATTGTTCATTACAAAACTCTTTTCCTAATGTCCTTTGTGTTTTTTATTTTGATCTTTAAGAGGGGAGAAAATAATATAGTATGAGGAGAGGCACTTATGCTAGAAGTGTTGTGTTTAGACGGGTTGTTGAGGAGGAGCAAGAGCTGGAAGTTCAACTAGTTCAACCCATGAAGGGATAGACATGATGAGCTACTAGAGGAGCTTAGAGATATAGTGGTAGATATAAGGCAAATAGCTAGGGATCATGACACGATTCTGAGAGGTAGAGAACGAAGAGAGAGTTGAGGCTTAGAACATCCTAGTGCATGAGGAGGCACATAGAAGACCTAGACCATCTCAAGGTTCGAGTAGCAGGCAAGAGATTCCTGACACTAATCCATCAATTAATCGTGCTTGAAAGATGTTTGTTTAGTTTAACCCGCTAACTTTTGATAGTAGTATGAGAGAGGGAGAAGTAGAGCTGTAGATTGAGTGACTTGAAACCATCTTTGAGGTGGTGATTTGTACCCTTGAGTAGAAGGTTATCTTGGCCATAGTGCAGCTAGTTAGTGCTGCCAAGAGGTGGTGGGAATCTATAAGGCCTTCGAGTGGTATTTAGATGAGTTAGGATGAATTCAAGAAAGTTTTCTTGACCAATACTTCCTAGTCTCGTACAGAATAAAAAAGGAAGAAGAATTTCATGCATTCAAGCAGGAAGATCTAGCCAAAGAGGAGTTCATAAGAAGGTTTAATGACCTATCAGCTTATTCCATATACCTACAGCACAGCAGTGATACAAAGTGAAAAGCTAAGGGTTTACTAGAGAAGATGGGACCTAAGTATCGCTAGTAGATAGCATTACTAGATGCGATAACTTATAAGGAGATGTGCCTTAAGTTGAGAGCAGCAGTTAGGCGTGGTAAAAAGGTAGATGTTGAGAGGAGATGAGATAGTATAGGGAGATTTTCATCCCCTTGGGTCTGACAGGCAAAATTTAAAAGAGGCCTAAATTTAGTATTGATATACTAGTTCCTCAAGAAGGAAAGGTTTTATTAAAGGATCTCAGTCTTGACTTGAACATAGAGGGTCAATGTAAAGAAGTAGGGTAATGAGAATTGGACCTCCATAAATCTTTGAGGAAAGCCAAATGTTCCAGCTCTGACTTTAAGTACTAGAAGGATACCCCAGTGCAACATTTACGGCCAATCTCATCCAAGAATATGTTGGGCTTGCTTTAACTATGGCAAGTCGAGACACATAGTGGGGTACTGTCTGAAGGGCAGAGTTGAGGGGACTGAGCAGAGATCTACAGTTCCTAGCTGAGTGTTTACAGTCACGCTGCTAGAGGCTAGAGCATCTCCAAACCTAATCAAGAGTGTGACTTTTTTGTGATCATCGAGTAGAGGCATTGTTTAATCTCGAGTGCCACACATTCTTGTGTGTTGAGGAGTGTGTGGATAGATTGAATTTGTCATTGTAAGAATTACCTGTGCTTATTAGAGTGACAATACCTTCTAGATTGTCTAGTATCATAAGTAGAGCTTGTCAAGGTATGGAGATTCAATTTGAGGATAGATTTCCAAGATCAATCTAATTTGCATTCCTATGAAAGGAATAGAGTGATTATTGGTTTGGATTGGCTAGTAGCAAATAATGCTATGCTTGATTGTGCCAGAAAGATGACTTCATTATCGGGTGTTGTATGCATTAGTGGATTCTTTAGAGC
>NW_026555739.1:0-51502 GCF_029017545.1 Prosopis cineraria | reverse complement strand
CTATGAATATTTATCTCTACTAAAAGAGTTAATCATAAACGATTATGGATAAAAAGCAACTCTTCTTCCAGTGATACTCGTCCACGTATAGTGATCACCTTTGGGTTACAACCATGGATGGTTATGGACAAGGACTTAAAATTCTCCCTCAATATACTCTTAAGCCTTAAATCTTGCTCACCTTACACCTAGTCCATTCATGTTGTTTATTACTTCTAATTTCCCTTGGTAATATAATCTAATCTGATAACAAAAATTTAGATGTTGTAACTTGTTGGGATTGTTCTTAAGGAAATGTCCCTTGGGCCACAACTCAAAATAGATTTTCTACAGGATTTTCAAACATACATGAGCTGATGTAATGCATTACATGATGACCAATCTAATTAGGTTTAATTAGTGTCCACTTTGTTCATCAAGCTTCATTTTTTATATTTTTCATTGCATCATTTATTTTTGAAATATTTTTTAAGTTAGTGATTTAGGCCTTAATAACCTCTTATGCGTTTTTGGGCTTATGTTGTGTATTAAGATTTTCAAATTAGGTGTTTTCTAAACAATCCTAATATGATTATGATTCATGGTTAGAGTCAAAATCTTCTTATATAATACCTCTCCTTTGAATTCAAATAAGACAAGAATTGATTAATATAGTTCTGATTTTATTCAAACTGTGAAGCAATTTTTGATTAGTGTTGTTCTTCATGAGATAACAAATTGTAAGATTTCAAGTTGTTGCTTTTTAGGATTGTGTCCTTTTATCGTGTTCTTTCATTATGGTTTTTCATTGTTTATCATATTCATTTTTCTCATTTATCCATCCTTCTTCTATATCATTCATATATTCTATATCCTTTTCTATCCATCCGCTTTTATAAAAAAAATAGAAAAAAAACTCATTCGATTTGCTACTAATTTTTTGATCTCTTCTCCTTATAGCTTCCAAAGTGAAAAGGCTAGCAAGATTATTAAACAAAATTTAAAAAAAAAAGCATGCATCAAAATTTGGAAAAGTTGAACAAGTTGATTTGAAAAAAGGTTGACAAAAAAGGTAGGGAGATTACTACAACATCCTAGAAAATCAATCAAAGTTAAGCCGATGTAAAGGAGTAATTAAGTAAGTTATTTTTGAGGCGTGTGGCCAGAGAGGTCTAATGGGCATGTTTGGCTGTGATTTCAGCTTTAAATGTAGATCCGAAGTAAAGTCGGGTCACTTAGATATGAAAAAGGAAGAAAATTTGAAGAGTGGCTCTATGCCATTCGCTACAACTTTGGCTTATCTGTCAAGGTGCACATGTGTCAAATAGTTAATTTGTGCCACAGCATATGATTCGTCTGCCACAGTACATGGCTAAATATTCTATATAAAAATATGGAGTTAGACAGAAAACTAGAAGAGGAAAAGAGGAAAAAACAAAGAATAAGCAAAATTGCTCTTCTAGGGCTTAGAGGATTTGAGCATTTAGAATATTTAGAGCTCTTAAACATAGAGGTAAGGTTTCTAAGCTCTTTCCCTCTCTTCTTCTTGCATTTTTATGATGTTGGGAGTTACGGTTTAGTTGGAAAAGATGATTTTCGATTCTATAAAGGCTACTGGTCTGAACCCATTATTTAAATAGAGTTAATGTGAGTTGTTTAAGCTATTTAAATCTAGCATCTATGTTGTTGTGGGTTTTTGGTAGTTGTGGGGTAACAAATCCACATTAATAAGGTGGTTAGAGCAATGCGGCTCCATTAATGGCTAGTTGGGAGTTTATGAGCTAATGGGAGTTAGAGAAGAGAAGCAAGAAAATCTTATAGGTATCTTTTTATGTGAAGGGTTTGAATCTTTAGAGTGAAGAAGTGTTAAATTAGATAGTGAAGTTATCTGAAAAGGGATATTGATGATTAATATTGTAATTAAATGTAAAGTAAGCATATTTAGCACTATTCAAGCTTGTGAAGTTTTTGAAGTATAAAATTTGAGATGTAAACTTTCGACCTCTCAAAGGTTTGAGGTAATTAGAGGAAACTCTTTCTTATACTTTTATATGTTAATTAATTTATTGTTTAAAAATGTTATATTTAAAGTTTGTAAAATTATCTGAACATTTTGAAAATCAGATATGAATATGTGTAATGGAGTTTGATGATCATATGCATGCGAATGGAGTCTAATGATATGGTTGTGGAGTTCAATGATGTGTGTAAAATATGAAGTTCGATAAATGTGAGAAATTAGGAGTTCCATGAATGTTATAAAGTGGACTTCAATGATGTGTTTTTTATGGAGTCCAAATAAAATGTGTATAGAGGAGTTCAATGATACAAAGTAAAGTAGAATTTAATGACTTTGTTGAGATGTGTTTATATGATTAACATATGTAATGTATTACGATAATGATATTAAGGCCTAAACATTACGTAATTTTGTATGCTAGGTGATATTGCATTAGGCACTGCATGATTATGAGAGGTAGGGAGTTTGCCTAAGAAGAGGAGTAGTGAGTTGAAATCCATCTGGTAAGCTTCCCTTAGAACTCGATGGTTTGTTCGGATTGTTTATATGATATTCCCACTTATTTGACAAGGATTGTCCCACTAGTTTCAACGAGTAATTCAAAACTAGCTAATTTTTCACTTGTTTAATGAGAAAGCTAGTCTAAGGAGAATGACACCTCATAGTGTAAGGTTTGGGGGAAAACTGCAACCCACACATGAGTTAGGCAACCTTTGCTAGGTAGTCTCTCATACGTGAATGGCTAAGGTAGTCTCAATTCATAGATCATTCCAATATATTATAGCACACAATTTCATGTTAAAGGTATAAGGAGGATATAAGGGAGGTATGATCATGCATACTATGATAAAAGGGCACTTGTTATCTGTATTGTGATCCTTATGATGAAAACATGTGACTAGTACATAATAATGTAAAATGAGCTATTGTATTGCTACTTGGTGATTATATGCTCCTAATGATGTAGAGTGCAATTCTTTGCTGAACATATTGAATTTGTCATGTGTATGACTATATTAGCCACTTGCATTTAAATTAATTAACATGTTTTACTATAAGTTAGATAAACCTTAGTTACTGAGTAATTGTACTCAACCATTTCTTTTCAATATACATAAACTAGCTTATCAGGTCAACACTGAGGGAAATGATCTGAGGCTTAAGACATTATCCTAATTTGTATGCTTTAATATTTTTAAATTTATGTGTATAATATATTGTGATATTACCAACTAGGACAAACTATGTTTACCTACTTGCATTATATGTTTTGTTAATGTTAAAATTGTATATTTTGAGCCTTAGAGTGTATATATATTGATTATGAATCTACATAGTGTCAAAATACTAGTGCAAGTAGGAAGTTAGTGAAATTGCGATTCTTGTGGAATGATATGATGAATTGTGAATTTAAGGCCCCTTTCTGTTTTTATGATTAAGGGGTTGAGTATTAAAAATATAATTTATGGGTATTGTTAGTGATATAGTGTATTACACAGGTTTGAAATAGTCAATTGAGTGTGGTCTGGATTGTGTTTGAAGCTTTTGTCACTTGTATAAAATTAGGATACCCAATTGTGTTTAAGTGGTGTAAAGGAGTGAATTGTGAAATGGGTGTCTAATTTTTGACTGAGAAAAAATTGATTGTGAAACTAGTGCCATTGGCTAAGTTTGGGAAAAAGCTCTCTGTAGATATTTAGATCACTTCAATTGAATATCAGACGAAGAAATGGAGTATGTCAAAAGTTTGCTCCTATTGTTGTCAAATTCATGTACTACGCTACAGTGCAAAGCACAGAAGCATACAAGCCGCGGCGCATGCCCATTTTCTACATTGTTTTATTATTTTCCACCTTTATACAAATGCTCTGACTCTTTTGGAATCTCATGCTTTCGCAACTTAATTAAACTCTGACTTTCGACTTGTCAAGATATTTTAAAGAGTTTTAAATTTTGAAAACTTGAGATTTTAATTTGTAATTTCACAACTTGGTATCAGTTTCTCTTGCTTTGAGAATTAGTCTGTGGATTATATGTTGTGTTATGCTGCTTGTTCGTGCATTTGCATATAGAGTTGGCAATTATTATTATACATATATTGTTTTCCTATGTTAAGCTAGTACTAATAATTTTCTTTTTTTGGGATTACTTCCATCCTTAGGAGCGAAAAATGGTGCAAATGAAAAATACGGCCGATAATATTCCTAGCAAATATATCAAGATAAGAGTAAGAAGTCTTAGTAAATGTAGAAGATGAGATGGTCTCGATTAAAGAAGATCAAGTAGATTTGAGACAAGGTCTGAAAAACCAATACCCTCTACATGTAGTAATGATGTACTGCTTGAGTTAAGAGCAATGATGAAGAGAATTGAGAGAAGATTAGATCTTTACTATTACCTTGTTCAACTATCGGTAATCAATACACAGCCTTATACTCACATCTTTCTTTTTCACAAATAGCATAGGCAAACTCCACAACGATACACTTAGCCAGATGAATCCTTTCTCTAACAACTCTTTTAATTTCTTTTTCAACTCATCCAGTTCAAATGGAGCTATATAGTATGGAGCCTTAGAGATGGGCTCGGTACCATTTAACATCATTTATGACATTACCAAACACCCAGAACACTAGATATGGAACACCGTTATGATAATTAAAATTAATCAAATCCCATTAAAAATGATCATCATAACATAAGAGTTATAAAAAGGTTAAGAAGTTGGGATCTCTAGAAAAATCTTTTTAAAAGATTGTTTGAGATCAAACTAAAGTTTAAACTAATCAAACAAGACAACGAAAACATAAAAACCTATAACCAACATAAAAAATACAAAGGGGACAATTCTAAAACAATTGTCCAAAAAATGACACAGTGCATCACGACATAAGGCTCCATCCGCCGTGATGGACTAGACAGAGGGATATGTCCCTCTTTGTGCCTTGCATTATGGCACGATGGTCAATGCACCATGGCTTGCATCTACTGTCATGATAGCAGTTTGCTATCATGACAGCTCTCCAAACCAACTTCCGCACGTAGCTCTTAGAGCCATCTAGCTATTGGCACTAGTCCCATATCTAAAACTAGACCAAAAGAAATTTTGACACCTAAACCCAAAATAGCACCTTTTCCTTCTAAACAACAACCAAGGTGTCTAAACTCCCAAACCAAGTGCCAATAATCATGGAACTACTTGAACCAACTCAAATAAACTATAAGCAACCTATACATGCATTCCAATTACATCAACAACAGTCTAGATAAGGTTTGGCCACCAAACCCTATATTTCACATAAAATTCCACAATGGGTACAAAATACAAACATCTTGCAAATGGCTAAACAAACATTGGACCAATACAAAACTAATACTTGTACTAGTATCCCGACCTCTCACAACCATTACACACCGATGGTTGAGATACCCATAGTTTATAATATAAATCATGCAAGTGTGACACAAAATAATATATACAATTCCTAAATTGGTATATGTATATACAATTCATTACAAATCCAAAATAAATGAGAATGACTATATAATCATTGGCTAGTCCCCTCAATGCTTGGTCCCACTTTCTTTTCCTTTACCCCTATTAGAGCCTTCACTTAAAATATAACTAAAGGTGAGTCAAGGACTCAGTAACCAAAAAAATCTAATCAAACTACTCATGTGTGAGAACAACTAATGCGTATGTGAAGCAGCATTAAAAACATATAATGAGTCATATATCCACACATATGGTTATAATATGGTATGCATAATCCACACCTCACTTTATACCCTCCTTATGTCTTCCAACTGAATTTGTGGGCTAACAACTCAGTAAGATTAAGCCCGTGTGATTGGACTGGCTTAAGCTCACTATTAATAGGAGGCATGCCCAACCACGAGCGCCTTCGCCCACTATGAACTACAAATTCCCCCCGTCCATGAAAACTAGGGATGTCGATGCTCAATCTACCTCACATAATACTAGGACTTTCAAACTATATAATACTGAGCACCGGGGCCTCCACAATACCAGTGTACCATATAATGCCTTTACTGACATTACCATATGCTCCACTACTATATCACTAACCAATCCAAAATCATTTACTTTGAAAAATTTAAGATCCTAAGAAAAGATTTTTAAAATCATTTCACAAATTACTTAAATTATAAAACATTATACACACACAGCAGAAGCAATAGATATAAGTATATTAAAGATCAAGAAAACATGTGCATTACAATCAAATTAAGTCAAATTTCGGGCAATACACTATGGCTCGTCCTATATGCGCTATGGCATGTGGCATAAAGACCACAGCGACCCACTCTATGCTGTGCACCACAACATGCGAATACATGCACTGTGACAAACACACCTGAATTTGCTATCAAAATGCAAAATTCTGGTGTGAATTTTAAATGTGCACCATTTTTGCATTTGATGTCTGATTGGGGTAGTTCAAGCTCCCACACGAAACCTATTTAAAATCTAACTAATGACACTGGTTTCATTTAAATTCGATATCCTATTTAAAATTTAGATACTTGAGTGCATTTTGATTTTTATGAGTCAAAATTTGTCACTCAAGCATCTCAATTCGAAATCATATGTCATTAGCCACTTTTTGGACCTTAATCACATCCAAATGAACAATACACACCTAATTGACCATTTATATACATATTACAACACATATACACACAATTGGCCTTGAAGAAGTAGGTTTAGGAGATAGGTTATGTGAGATCATTATGGCTTGTGTTAGCACTCCTATTACTAAACTTCTCTAGAATGGAAAACCTTCTTTAGACTTTATCCCTACTAGAGGCCTAAGATAAGGGGACCCATTATCACCATATATCTTCACTTTATGTATGAAGAAGCTGAGCCATATCATTGAGGATGCGATCTCAGAAGTAGAATGAAAGCTGATACAACTGGTTAAAAATGGCCCTCAACTCTCACATCTATTCTTTACTAATGACCTTGTGATGTTTAGGGAAGCATCTCAGAAACAAATGGATATCTTGGATGGGTGTATGTCTCACTTTTATGCTAGCTTTGGGGAAAAAATGAACAAGGCAAAGATTAAGCGTTTTGTCTCTGCTAATATGAGTTCACAAAGGAAACTAGCTTTTAGTCACAAGTTTGGAATTAGACTGACTGAGGACTTGGAAAAATATTGGGGCATTCCGCTTATTCATAAGAGGGTCACAAATAACCTCTTTGTCCCCATTTTAGAGAAAGCTAAAAAAAGGATGTCAGGTTGGAAAAGTAATTACCTCACTATGGCAGGAAGATATATTCTTGTTAAGTCTAGCCTCTTGACTCTACTGTCTTGCATTATGTAGACTATTCTTCTTCTAACAGGGATTCTTAATGACCTTGAAAAGATTAGCCGTGGTTTTCTTTAGGGAGACAATACTGTGGATCAAAAATTTCATCTTATCTCTTGGGATGTATTGCAAAAACATAAGGATTTAGGTGGCTTGGGCATTAGAAACTTGAAATTTCAAAACAAAGCTTTCATCTCGAAATTATGTTAGGGTCTTTGGGTATAAGTTATGAAATCCAAGTACAAGTGTGGTGATGGGATAATTTCTAAAGTTAAGAAAAGAGTAGGGGCTTCATTTATTTGGAGAAGTATTATGAGAGTTTAGGAGTCTTTCCAAGATGGCCTTCGAAAATCCATAAGGTCAGGAAGAAATACCTCTTTCTAATTCAATAGGTTGATTCCAAACAAAAAATTTCTAATTGAGATCTCATTGATATGTATGAATATTGTATTTTATCCGAGTATTTTTTTTAATAAAAATAATAATAAAATCAACCAAAAAAATGAACTTTTAATAATAAAAAAATGTTAATTAATAGGGTTTAATTTTATCTTTTGTTGGTTAGGATTTTATTTTTTTGAGTTCATTAAAACAATTAAAAAATATAAAAATATAAAAATGAAATTTAATCTTTTTTAGGATTATATTTTAAAAAAATTAAACAAAAAAAATACAAAGGGTGAGTGAAATGCTGATCTTTGCAACGTTTCACCTAACCCTGGCCTCCTTTCCTTGTGTAGACACACACACAAAAGAAAAGTCTGAAAGATGAAGGTCTTTTGGAGAGAGAGTAGACACACAAAGGCAGCAAGCAACACCGCAGACACGAAGGAAGTAGAGAGCAGAGGTGAGTCACGCAGGCACACGAGCAAAAGAAATGCAGAAAAGAAACAGAGCTACAGACCAAGAAGACTTAAACGTTCGGCCACATGTAGAGAAAAGGAGCATAATCCCAGTCACGAAAACACAAGGAAAAAAAAGAAGAAGCAGAGAGCGGGTGCAGAAGTGCAAACTCACACACACACACACGAACACAGCCAAACACATGCAAAGAAAAGAAGCAGAAACACAGCACGCACACACGCAAAGAAAAGGAGTCAGAGACGTATGCAGAAAAAAAAAGGGTAGAGATGCGCGTTGCAGAAAAAAAGAAAAATAGAGCACAGACGCAGCACGAAGACCAGAGAAAAACGGAGAGAAAGGACTTGGTATTATCTCGAAAAGGCGAGAACGAACGAGGGAGAACGAGAGGCTGAAGTAAGAGGAGACCGAAAGAAGATAGAGAAGAGAATGAGAGCAGGATAGCTAACCTTTCGAGCCTTGTACACGAACTAAGGGAGCATATCAGTGAAAGGGCCATTACCATATGGGTTCAATCTAGGAAGAGCAAATAAAGGAAGATGAAGTCCGCCATGCCGTGGCAGTGAAGGACGGGAATAGAAAGCTGATGCAGAACATAAATTAAGGAAGGCTTTGAGCGTGCATTCAAAGCCGAACCTGTGCAAGAGGGTGCGCGGGACGTGTTACGTGAGGTGCAAAGGTGATCTGGGTTTGAGATAAGAGGGGACTAAAAAAAAGAGATGCACATAAAAGGAAAAGAGAGAAGACTAAGAGCTTGGAGGAAGAGCTTATTGAAAACACCATTCCTGTTAAAAGGTTGTAGGTATAGGCTATAGCTTAAATAATATTATTCTCCATTTCCCTTTCTTTTCAAGATTTTACATGACTCCTTGACTAGCTATTTATAAAATATTTTGTGTAATATTGCATGTCTTAATGGTTCAAGGGTATAGTTCTATTTAAATTTTGAGATTTTTAACACTTGGGAATTACTCACTAAGCTTGCCTACTAATTTTAAAAATTTGACAAGTTCTTCATCTTGTGATGTTTGTGTTTGCAAAATGGACTTGTGATGGTTTGTATTATAAGATATACAATGTATCTAATTTATGTACGTTTAGTTTTGCATGGTTGATTCTCAAATTTCCTTTCAATCTTTTTAATTACTATGTTTTAGAAAAATGCAACATGTGATGGCATGGTTTGATCTCTATATTAATCTTTGTTCATTTACAGTAGTTTATTTATGCATACAGTAATCGTGGCTAACAACATACATATACCTCATGGTGTTTTCTATTTTCATATGTTGTCATGATTTCTTTATAAGAGGCTAAAGTATAAAAAGAAAAGAGGGAGAGAGAGAGAGATATATATATATATATATATATTTATGGTTTATTTATAGTGTGAGATTTCAAGAGTCTCTGCAAGCATTTAAATTTAAACTGATCTCATACTATGTAAATCAATAAGATTTTGTTGGTATGAGGATCAATCTTGTATATATTTATATGGGTTCTAATGGCCTACCATTAAAATTGACTCTCTTTTTATAATTTAAATTAATAAAATATTTAAATCTCATGTGAGATTTTAAAAATTTTTATAGAGACTTAAATTAATTACATTATCGTGTGGGATAATAAATCCTTGCAGATGTAGTGATTCTTAATTTCTATAATAAATAAATAATTTTTGTAAATAATGATATAATACATAATTTAGAAAAATTAATTAATCAAATTAATGTATTTAAATTATAATCACATTTACCAACTATATCTTTTAGTCACGTGATATTTTTGAATCTCTGTAGACTTTTAAGATAATTGTATTATCGTATGAGTTAATAAGACTCTGCAGATATAACGATTAAGTTTTTAAAAAATATATATACATTATATATTAAATCAATTAAATTAAAAATGTAATCCTTTATTGTGTGAGAATTTTGAATCTTTGTAAATATTTAGGATAATTATATTCTCGTATAAGTCAATAAGGCTTTAGAGGGATGATGATTAAGAGTCTTTAAAAAAATGTAAATATGTATATACACACTTAAAATATATTATTAATACTTAAAAGTTTAAGTAAAATAAATTAAGTTGTAAAATTCTTTTATCGTGTGAGATTTTAGAATCTTCACAGATATTTAGGATGATCATATTATCATATAAATCAATAAGACTTTACAGGTACAACGATTAAGATTCTTTCAAAAATATATATATACATGCTTAAACAAATTATTACTAACACTTAAAAATATAAATAAATTAAGTTGTTAAACTCTTTTATCATGTGAGCTTTTGAAATCTCTGCATATATTTAGAATAATTGCATTATCATTTAACCCAATAAATCTCTGCAAGTATAATGGTTAAATTCTCAATCATAAAACATAAAAAAAAAATAATACTCTTTTCTTTTCTTCATTCAAAATTGGAAAAATAATTAAAATTAAATTACTTTTTTTATAATTTAAAACACACATATCAAATTTCAGAAAATTATTTTATTTGTAAAATAGTGAATTATTTCTAATTACTTTCTCTTCAAAAAGATATTTTTACCAATAAACTTTTAATCTTGAACTACGTGAACTTTAATCCCCACCACAGTATACGTAGGCCTCAAAGTATGATTCTAAGTCAAGTCCACTCTTATAAATAAATGAATATTTTTCACTTAACTATTATCATTTTTATATCAACTGCATGAATAAGAAAGAAATAATTAAAATAAATTTAAAATCATATTAATTTAGCATAACAAACTTTAGATAACCGTTCTTATGAATGGGTGTTGTTATAATATCCCAAAATTTTAAGACTCAAATTTATTTTAAAAATAAAATAAAATATTTATAATTAAATTAAAATTAAAAATAATTTGATAGAAGTCCAAAGTTTAAATTTTTCTTAGCAAAAGTTTGATTTTATTTGATTTTTAATTATGAAAAAAATTACTAAGGTTGACTCAAACTTTTGTATTATAATAAAAAAATATTGGGCCCTTTCTTGTAATTTTCTCTAAAGTATTAGATCAGCATTTTAAAGGGAAAACTGAACATAGAAACATAGAAATGAAATAAGGAAAAGAACAAAGAGCGCACTAGAAAGAGAATGGATAAGAGAGTGAGAGAGGAAGGAAGAGAGGGAGTTAGAGCTCGGATTTTGGAGGCAATGCGGCCATTGCAAGGTTGGTTACATGATAGGTAAACTCCCTACTTCAATCCTCTTCCCTTCCTCTTAATTTTCTTCAATTTTTGAAAGAGAGAATTTCTTGATTTTGATTCAAAAGGCTTTATGCTTGTAAGCTTTAGTTTTCTTGGGTCCTTGGGAGGTTGTTTTTAGTTTCAACATGATACCCTAATGTTTTGAGCGGGTAATTGGATGAAAAATGGAGTTTTAGGGCAAAAGTCAAACCTCAAGAGGTTGGGTTTTGCTCCTCAATAGTTTAAGTCTATTGATTTAGTTATAATCATGCTATTTGAGCCCAATAAGATTTAAATTAAGGTTTGGCTTTCATTATAAGGGCTAATGGTAAAAATTAGTGACACTTAGTGAAAGTTTTAATTGATTAAATTATATGAATTGAAAATTAGCCTAGTGATGGCTAATAAATGGTTTTGATGGTTAAGTGGTATTATGTGAATAGTTAGTTTAATATGTGGACCATTGGGATAAAATATGGCTCATTAACCCAAGTTGTGTGGTATGAGTTATGGTCTTCATTAATGCTATTTGTCATGATAAGTGATGTGAATCACTTATATGTTGTAGGGAATTGTTGATAGAACTTATTGAGAAGTTAAGGAATAAGCCAAGTCCTATTTATATTTCTTATTATTTTGTTTCAGCTATTTTTAAATAAATATTACTAGCTATCATGCATTACATGTTTAAAAGATTAAATGTTCTTTATACAAGGTTATGGGGTACTACTTTAATTATAGTGCAAAATATGTTCTCTAATTATTTAACAATAATGTTTTTATGGAAACGAGATTTGTTTGCATGTATTGTAATCATGAAGAATAGAAGTTGCACTTAAGGAAGTGTAACTAAGTAAGGTATCTCAAATAGGCTAAGAAATCGTTTAAGAGAGATTTATAAATATTATACTACCTTAGAGTGTTGAGGTGGTCAATACTCAAAAAAAGTAGACATGAGTAAAAGGCATGATCTCAGTGGGAGTTCACCAATGAGAAGGTGTGAACTTTTGATATTCTATGGCACACTGCCAGTACTCAGTGTTACCTTATGTATTGTGGGTTCAGTGCACTAAAGTGGTTAGTGTATTGAGTATTCGACACCTCTCAATGGGGGAGGGAATCCGACATATGAAGTGTGAAGTTGAGTGCTTAGGCCAACGTAACCCTTACATGGAGAGTAAGTCGGGCTAATTCTAGGAGGGAGTTAGCTTTGATTGCTCAGGATTCACTTCGAAGGGGCATAGGCGGTTTGGTAGATTATATCATGTCTTAGATTATGTTTTGTGCTTGTGGAGGTACAAGTGGATATAAGGTTTACCTGCGAGTTAAAGAGTGCCAAGGGGCATTCTGTAGGTCATGAAAGGCCATACCGGCTTATGTCATGCATTCATACATTTTAAATGGCTAAATTATATGCTATGTTGAATTTATTATTCGTTTATTTGATTATAGCTTACTTTGTAATAATTAATGTAGATTTTTTTGTTACTGAGACTATGGTTATCTCACCCCTTTCTTTTTAATATTTACAGGTTTAGGCGAAGGAACCAGTGGAGGGCGGGGAAGGAGCAGAGCTAGGGGTTGTTTGTGAATTGTAAAGAACTACAACCCCTTTCTTTTGAGCAAATCTATTGTAATGTATTTAGAATTAGGGTACTAGTAGGATGTGATTATATATATGTGTGTGAGTATGTGTGGATTGTATGGCTTATGTATGAATTTTTATTTGCTTGTAGACTTGTGGCTAGGAAACTTGGCTGTGGTGTGTGGTTTTGATGGATTTATTTAGTAGACAAAGTTTTCACTACAAGCAAATATTTATTTTGATATATATGTAATTCTACAAGCAAATGCAAAGTGGTTGCATTGCAAATGGCGTGCTATGGGCAAACATACACCTTGGATAGAGAGTGGGTGTGTGGGCTCCACATAGATATCTAAATTAAGTGAAAATGTTTAGCATATATATTCATATATATATATATATATATGATATTGGAATAGTTTTTGACCACTCTTGTGTGATTTATGCATTTTGGGGGTTTAGGGTCCATTTTGAGAAATTGCACCTGGGTGGTCAAATTTTAGTATAAAGGGTTTTTCTATCATTTAAATGTTCTATCAAGTATTTTTAATCCTATTTGATGTGTTTAAAGTGTTTCCACAGGTTTGTGACCATTAAGGTGAGATTTAGATAATTTTAAAAATAGTTTTTATCAAAAAATTGTAGTTTTGCATCCAGGTGTTCAAATCTTAATCCGACTGTTGGATTTCTCTAAAATTTGGATCACAAGTAAAAAATTTTATAACTTCGTGTGGGCTTTGGAATCATGTTGATCAAACATCGGACGGAGAAACGATACACTCCAAAATTTGGTCCGGAGGAGCTGTCATAACAGCAACAATAATGATGTTACAACATGCATGAAATTCAATCCACCTGTTGGATCTTTTCAAAATTTGGTATTCTAATAGTACCCTTTAAAAGTGACATGTGAGCTTTAGAATCACTCTGATCAGAGGTCGGATGATAAAATGGTGCACTCCGGAAGTTAGTCCGGAGGTGCTATCATGATAGCAAAAATGACCAAACTTGTAACATGTTCAATTTTTAATCTGACCGTTGGATCTTTTCAAAATTTGATACACTTATAGTACCCTTTGAATGTGACATATGAGCTTTTAAAATTACTCGATCGGGGACCGAATGACAGAATGGTGCCTCCCGAAAGTTGGCCTGGGAGGGCTTTCTGCTGTTATGACAGCATCTTTTTACCTCGCTTTTGCCTAACTTGCTTCCGTGCGCTATAGGTAAAACCTATAAATTATTTTTTAAAAAAAGATTTTAAATGTTTATTTTGCAATCGTGTATCTACTTAGTGATTTAAATAGTTTGTTTCCTAAGTTGATTTTAGGATTAACTCCTTAAGCACACTTAGTTTATTGAATTGTGTGATTTTTGGATAACACTCGAGGCAAGTGTTACAGTTGTGGGGTGCCTAACACCTTTTTCACACTCAACTGACTCCTAAACTTGTTTCTCATTTCGCACACCATCCTTATCTCCTTTAAACAGTTTCCTAAAATTTTCCTCAAAATTTTAATGGCAATTCTTGTTTCATCGATTTTCGCTCCGAAAGCCGAAACTTCCTCTCTCACGCACCATCCACGTCACATTTTTAGGTGCAACAATATGCATGAATGTGTTAAGGATTATGTTCTTCCTTCAGGTAGATGGGATACACCCAAAATGAGGCTTTGGTTATTGAATCATGTCATAAATATCATTGCTAGCTTGAGAGTCCCTTTTGAAGAGAGAGGAGAGGATAAACACTTGTGGATTTACTCTAATGATGGTAATTATTCTGTAAATTTTGGTTATTATGTTCTCTCTACAAGTAGGGAAGATCATAGAGATCCCTTTTGGCGCAACATTTAGAGATGGAAAATACCTGAGAAAATCAAAACAATGTTCTAGCTGATGGCGCATGATCAAGTATATACAATGAAGTTAAGGCAGCAACAAGGACTTGCGGGTGATGAAAAGTGCCCTTTGGGATGTTCCTTTACAGAAGACATTTACACCTCTTTCGAGATTGCCTATATGCCAGGAAATGGTAGATTGCATATGTTCATCTAGATGTAATGGAAATTTTTTTTAGTTTTGATAAAAGAGTATGGATTTCATGGAATTTAAAACATAATGCTCGAAATCATTTCACTAGAGTTGTTTCTTGGAATATTCTCTTTGCATATACTTGCTGGAACATTTAGAAGGATAGGTGTAAGTTTCTTTTCCAGACAAAGGAAGGAGACTCACTGAAAGACCCTTTTTCTTTCCTTTTCAAAGTGGCTGCTAACTCCAAGATTAATGCCAAATTTGACAACCGCCATGGCTTAAGGTAAGAAGATGGTTTTCATCATCCTAGAAATGAGAGCATTAGATTAGAGATGGGTGGATTAGTTCTTGCTATAGGTGTAGTGTGTGTGGAGGACTTCTGAGAGATATAAATGGTAATTGGGTTTTAGGTTTTACTCAAAAGCTTGACCATGTTCCAGCTTGCATTGCTGAAATTTTTGATATTTTTCATGGGTTGGAGTTATGTTGGAAGAAGGGGTTTAGAACTGTGGAGATCTTTTGTGATTGTGTTTATGCTATACCGACTATCACATGGAACAATCATAGTTATCACCCCTTCTATGATATTATTCAAGCTACTAGAAGATTGTTTACTTGGGAATTGGTCAGTCAATTTTCATTTTGTTTATAGAGACGATAATAAGGAAGTCGACTATCTAGCTAAGCTGGCTTATTGTGTTCCTTGTGACTCTATTATGTACACTGAACCATCTCAATAGGTGTGTTGTTGGTTTACTATGGTGTCCTTTTGAGTTTTTTCTTTCTTGATTAGGTTTCTCTTTGTTTGTAATCGTTTACATTCTAGTGAATGAAGTTGTCCTTGTAGTATTTAAAAAAAAACATGTAAAGACATTTAAGGAATAAAAAAAATAAAAAAGGGATAGTTTTTGCCTTAAATTTGAGATAGTTTGGTTGAAAAATCATCCTGACCTTTTGAGACTTGTGAAAAGCAATTGGGGAGATGATTGTATTACTGTTGAAGGTTTGATTTTTGAGTTCAAAAGGATTCATAATAACAAGGTATAGAAGTCTTAAAGGAATGAGGCAAGAAGAATCTCATTGATAGGTTGATTATATTAAAATCTTTATACTAAACATGCTCAAGTATAGTCTATTTCATCAAAATAACTTAAGCCATTTGGTTAAACATAGACATCCTGAGTTTTACATATTCATAATCAAACTTTTAATTTTTAGGAGACTTCTTTCATCTCTAATATTTTTTTTAAGGAAAACATAATTTTAGATTCTTCACTTTGCTCGAGTTTTGCTATAGATCCTTATACTTTTTTTTAGTATTATAATTTCCTACACTTTTGGTTTTTGGTATTTTAAGTCTCTATAATACTACTCATGAAGGGATCTAAAATAACAAAAAATAAAAGTATAAGAACCTAAAAGTCCAAAAAAAGTACAATGACTTATAGTAAAACTCAAGTAAAATTCAAAAAATCAAAGTTATGTTTTCTCTATTTTTTTTTTAAAAATACAAGTCTAAGCAAGAATAAAATGAAGAAGATAGTAGTAGAGAAAATATAAAAAATAAAAGAAGTCACACATATAAAAATTAGAAGATAGATAATCAATATATAAAGTTTAGGATGTAATCTATTTTTTAATTTTTAGATGTGAAAGTTTTTTATCTCTAATATTCCCTTTACACTTTTTTCTTCATTTTCTTCTTACATGAGTTTGTACTATTTTTTTAAGTCTCAAAGGCTTCAGATTTATTCAATCTTCTTCTTCTTTTTTATCTTTCATCCATTAATTCTGTTTTTTCTTTCCTCTTTTTTTTTTGTCATTTTTTTGTCCCCTATCAAATGGCCCTGACACCTTGTTAGAATCTTTACATTAAATATATTTAAAGATAGTCTACTATATCAAAATATCTTAAGTAATTTTTTTTATCACACCTTTAACTTTATTTATTCATGTTTTATCTTTTAATTTTTAAATGTGAGATTATTTTTTAATGAAAAGGTGAGCTATTATATTACTTTAGAAGTACAAGGGACCAACAAAGGAATCACAAACAAAATACAAAAAGAAAAAAAAAAGTAGCAAAACCTTTCAAAATCCACTCCCTCCTAATTAGAAAGAGGTAGATGAAGGAGGTGTTAACTTTTTTTTTTATCTTTAATAAATTAAATCACTATACAAGTTGAGAAAAATTTTTTTTAGGTATAAAGAGAGGGAACTAGCCTAAAATTACAACAAAATTAAAAATGGCAGGGATTGAATCCCAAAACATCGTTTTGTATCAGGGCCCTAAGGAAAGTAGGGGCTATATCAAACACTTCAGATTCACTAAATCCATTCCTTGTCGTGGCATCGGCAACGCGATTGGTATTCCTTGGAATGTAACTTCTCTGGAAATATTTTTGAGCTGTCAATATGGGTTTAATTTCCAGCAAGGTTGAGCTATATCTCATGTCTCGCAGATCATCTGGCTGTATACTGTCCGCTAAGGTCTTCAAGTCTGATTAAAAAATCACCTTCTTGCAACCCATTCTGCAGTAAGCCCCATTCTTCAGCTTCCGCCACGTTACAGGGTCCAATAGAGGAAGAGAATCCAACAATCCATCTTCCATTGTTATCAAGCAACAAACCACCAATGCAGCTTTATTATTCACTTGAATAACTGCTCCATCCCATTAAAATTAAGTCATGATATTTGAGGTGGGCACCAATGTTTAAAATCATATTGATCTTCGGCAAAGGAAGCCACTGGAGATTCCATAACAAAATGCCTCCAAGTATTGTTGATCACAGAAACCGGGTCCTGGGGTTTATGATAGTTGGATTTGAAGATAAATTCATTCCTCCAGTTCCATAATTTCCATATTATCACCCCCAAATAAGATTCCAATCAGCTTAATAAATAGAACTCAACTCTTTGTTTCAGATTCATACAAGGGGATAAAAACCCAATAATTTCTCCCCGTTTAGCAACTATACGGAGGAGAATTTTAGCAAGATTTTGAAGATTGTGGATGATATTGGGTTTTGCATTGAAGGCTGATGATTTGGATGTTATTCATAATCCCTTTTATTAGAATTCCTTTCAACGGTTTTTTAAAACCATGGCAAATAAACACATCTCTCAGGAGCCTTTTAGTTTGTGATCATTATTTGAATTTGAATAGCACAATTTGAGTTTAACCATGCCAAAATTCATATTTTTCTTTAAGCCCATCAACATTAGAAGCATATGGGCCCAGTTGATGTATATTTGAGTCCATGAAGGCCCATGTTTGACTAGTTTCATTACCAGACCTTTATGGACCCCTTGGTTCACTGTACAACATTTCAGCCCATTTAGTCTATCCTCACCCTCATCTCTCCTTCGTGTGCCTCGTTTTAGTTCGGTATACACCCAAAACCCTAACGAATTCGCGTTCTATTCATCCTCCATCGTCTCCAAAATTCTTTTCCTCTTTGAATGCTGAATCTTGCTTAGCGAGTTAGTTTGTGTTTAGCTTCTTAAATTCTTTGTTTTACTCCATCAATTTTCAGAAAATATTCAATTGCGATTCTGCTAAATCGCTTAGCTGTTCCTATATTACCAAACATGGACAATATTATGGAAGATGATGCAACGTACCCTCGAAAGCCCTACGTTTCGAACCGTCCTAATTATTCTCATCGCCAAGAGCATTTGATTCGCGCTGCCCCTTATCATCGACCAGTGATCAGTCGATACGACGAGGGCGGTGAAGATGAAGAAATGGATGAATATGATGTAGGGAATGACCTGGAGGACGATAATGGTGATGGGGAAAATGGTGTGAATATTGACAGCGATGACGGGTTTGAGAGAAACCCGAAGAAAAGGAAATTGCGGAATCCGTCTGTTTCGAACTATGAGTCGGTACCTCATGGGAAGCTTTCACACGGGAATCGAAGCCCAACAGATGAATGGACGGAGCATGCGACGTTTGTTCTGCTGGAGGTTTGGGGGGACAAATTTCTTCAACTTGGGAGAAAGAGCTTAAGGTCTGAGGATTGGCAGGATGTGGCCGAGAAGTTTTCGGAGGAGCTGAAGATGGAGAGGACTGTGGCACAGTGTAGGAATATGTTGGATAAACTGAAAAGAAGGTACAAGAAAGAGAAAGCGAAAGTGGATGAAATGGGGTTGAATTCTAGTAAATGGGCTTATTTTAAGAAGATGGATATGTTAATGGCTTCATCAGCGAGGCAAGAATATGGACTTTCCTGTGGAATGGATTCAGGGGAGTATGTGTTCATGAATACAAGGGTTTATTTAGATCGATCGAATGGGTTGGATGAGATGAGGGATAGCCCTGGGGAGTCAGAGACGTCTGAAGATGATTCGGATGGGCTTCCGCCGAGGAGGACTAGGATTGTAGATAATGATGATGGGGAAGAGTCTTCCTTTAGGGAGTTGGCGGATTCTATTCAGAAGTTTGGTAAAATATATGAGAAAATTGAGAATCGAAAGAGGCGGCAGATGATGGAGTTAGAGAAGATGAGATTGGATTTTAATAGGGAGTTAGAGCTACAGAAGAAGCAGATTTTGGAAAGAGCTCAGGCTGAAATTGCCAGCTTGCAAGAAGGAGATGAGGAGGATTCGGACACATCTACAGAGAATGTTAGTGAATGATGTAGGTGGTTGCTGTTAAGTTATCTTGCTTGAATTTTGAATTGCTTGTTGAACGTGGATACTTTTGCATCCTTTGTCTTGTTGCTTGTGATTCGTTATGCTGTCTAGGGTAATTGTGTTACTTACGAGGGCTGGAAAATTGCTGAATGAAAAGGATTATTGAATCTATTTGTTCCTTCTTTCACTTCAAGTACTTTAACACCAAGACATTGATTGTGTTACCTTTTGGTACGCCTTTTTTATTACATGTTTAATGTTTCAGTATATATTTCACTCATGGCACACAAGGCATTCACTTAAATACAGTACTCTCATGTTATGAAGATGACTTCTAAGATGTTATTTCTGTTAAAACTGTGTACTAAGTCTTCCTCTGTCTTGTTAATGCTATCCTTATTGTTGGTGTAAATGGCTTTTAGTTAATTTCACTTGCTGCTTTCAGTGGATTGTCGTAAAGCTTTTGTTAGAAATGAGTTAGCATTATTTGACACGTTTAGTTCCTTATTTAATAAATAAGTTGTTTTCAACACGGGAAATTTACTTGAATGAATAGCTAGAATGATGAAATGGTTATATATTCATAATATGGAGTGGTAGTGGCAAGCGAGTCGCAGAACGAGACTGGTGTTGTTGACAGAAACAGATTTAAGATTAATTAGAAAGGGGAAGTTCCAAACTTTGTAAGATGAATAATGCTTTCTTCTTGCATTGATTGGGATATGTAAGATAATCCTGTAAAAGAAATGGCATTCGGAGTGTGTATTTTTCTTAACCTTGCTTAGTATGTGAGACCGCTGCAAAGGAAGTAACTTTCCATACCTTGGTAATTTGGTTTTAAAATGTGGAATAATTTTGTCGAGCTTGTTCTTAGGAGAGTTTTTCATTTTAGACTACCTTCACCTGCCCGACGCATTACGTAAAGAGGTGGTTGTTTTAATAATGTCTCAAACGTAGACATCTGTGTCTTATTTCAAGCTGCTGCATCTTTTATTTACTGTTCGTTAACATTGTAAGATCCTTGTTTGGATTAAAGGGTGAGCCTTTTCATTACATACATGCATGATTTCTAATTGTAAATGGTGCAAGATATTTGACTGTTCAATATTACATTGGATTAAAGTGACATTGATTTACATTTTACATGTATTTGCTTCATTTTACTTTGTTTTAGGTGTTGGAATCTTAGCAAAGGTCGTACATGTTTGGTGCAACATTATTGGATGAAAAGATCGCCTTCAAGTGAGTGTGTGACGTACAAGTTCAAGGTTTTAACCATCTGTATTTATTCCTACAATTAGGAAACTGTTTCCACGGTTTAATAGTTTTGTAGTGTTATGAACGGGGGACGGGGTACCTCTCATTTTTTTGTCATATGTTGCGATCACTGTTGCCCATTTCAGCCAGATGCTTGGTCCTTATTATGTCGTCAAGAAATTGGTAGCTTGATGCTTATAACTTGCAAAATTTACATGCATCGCACCTGAATTTTCATCCCCCCCCCCCCCGCCGGGGGGGGGAGAATGGAATGGAATGGAAAAAATTAAGACAAAAATGAATTAAATCATCTTTCTCCCCATGATAAACATGATAAAACTCATTAATATGTATTATAAATATAGAAATCATCACACCTTGTAAATATCTCAAGAATCGTGATTTTCAACCTCATGAATTAAATTGCTCCTTCTCCTTATAAATTTACTTAGTTATCTCCTTTGATTATTTTATTTTTACTTTTATTTTTTCAATCTATTTCATTTTATTTCATGTTAATAAGCAAATATGACCTAGGTTTGGTCAATTTATTAAAAAGAATGTCAAAGTTGTCTTGATTAGTTTGGTGAGTTAACCAATTAGTGTTGGTGTTCGCTTCTTTAAATACATAATCACTGTGACGGTTCAATTATGCATGATGCGTTCTCAGATAGTCCTGTGTGTTTGATTTGGGGTTAATTTCTAGAGGGCTCCTTTTTTTTTTTTTTTTTCCTTTTAATCTTTATGGAATTGGAAGGACAGATGATTCCTTCAAGCAATTTTGGTCTTTTCCTTCCCGTTTCTTTCATCTCCATAACATCGAAAACAAGCTATACGTTTATCCAATGCTAAGATGTTACCATTTTGAAATGTAAGATACTCTCTTATTTCTATTATGGGGTATTTTTTAAAAAATTATCCTTAATATAAGGCACTTAATAGGATATTAAATATTTTTGTTAATATTACTTTTATTTAAACTCATTAATTATAAAAAATATAATGTAAATTTTAAAAATTTTCATTTATATAGGGGTAAAATGGAAAGCTTATTTTATTTTCAGATGAAATTAATAACTTAATATTTTTTATTGATTTTGGTGAAGTAATTAGAAATTTTTTTATAATAGGGACAATGGTAACGAGCATATATTTTTGTACAGTTTTCTTTAACCACTGATGTTACCCGAAAGTTGGTGATTACAAAATTACAAATTGGGTCCTTAACTGCTTTGGCAGTACTCGCTAAGTGATGTTAGACCCGACATGCTTCTAAGAATTTATGGTAAGAACTAAGAATTCACCCATGCTGGCCACTTTGAGCAGGACAAATATAAAATGTCAAGAATTTATGGCCATTTTTAACAACACAAAGATCGTTATTTTTTACACACTGTAATGAGGTTTTTAATATATTAATAATATTTTTTAAGTTATTAAGATATCAAAATAACACATCAGGTTGGCTAAAAAAATAGCACAATACCAAATGCTAACCATAGCTTTGACTCCAATTGCCACCACCAATTAATGCCAAAGCCAATTGCTAGCACTAATAGTCATGTCTGACATGACAAATTCTGTTACTGGCCGTTTCAAGGCTGTTTAGGATCGATGAGTGGGAAAATTGTAAGTATCACGTATCAATGTGTAACACAAGGGCATAGATATGAAGAATGCTTTATCGATGATTTCACACAGGAAACATTTCGAGCCATCTCGCATGTGGGAAGCAGCAGCCTTTACTTGAAATCTGCCAATCACTAAAGTTAAAACACCATAATATACATGCAATCCTATAGACTTTTTACTCTGCCTAATCTGCTCCTTGTTCCTAGTTTCCTGATTTAAGCGAAGTCTTCAGCTCACACCACATACAAAACAACGAATCGAAAGCATCTTCATCGAAGGTCAGACAATCTTCTATTCTCGAGATGGACACTAGGGTCTTCAACCACTCTTCATGAAGAGTAGAGAACTCTGATCTCTGTTCGCTTGACCAAAAACTTCTTCCAATTGATTTCTTCATCCGTTGGCTAGCCTTTGAAGCATCATTCACTATCTTTTCAGGGATCCCAGCCATGAGAGCCACCTGCAATCCGTAGCTCTCTGGACACGCTCCGGCGAAAAGTCGATACAGGAAGACTAGCTCCTTTCGACGTTTGGAATGGCCATCAGATTCTGACTCAAAAGCACAGGCCATGTGTTGCAGCATAACATGTGGATGAGAGGCAAACTCTTTTGTGAGCGAATGGTAGTGTGTGGCAAATAGTAAGCGACAGTTGACCTTTTCGATCAGATGGCGGAAAACCTGAACCAGGATAGTGATTCACACTATTCAGTCATGTGTTAAAGAATCGACGAGAACAATAAAATATTTTAACTAAGCCTGAAATTTAACAAGTAAACATAGAACAGCAACACTTCAAGAAAATTCAGGTAGTTAAAAGCAGCAACTTACTGAGTATGCTATTGCATAGCCATCAAAAGTGCTAGTTCCCCGGCCCAATTCGTCAAGAATGACCAGAGAATCTTGAGTCGCATTCTGAAGAACTTGTGCAGTTTCTGTGCACTCAATGAAGAAGGTGCCTGCAAACAAAAGTGAACCTTTTTATTAGCAATCCTTCAAGCCTTGAGACAAACAGTAGCTTCGCACATGTCAGCTTCTAAATATCAGATTTCAAAAATTCCCAAGTCATGAACGGTTTGATTCATTTAGAAATCGAGCCTACTGTTCTTTGATGTGTTTAGGAAGGCAATATCCTCTGCATGCGTCATCTATATGTATGCCAATTTCCATGCAATCATATCGTCTGCCCTTTGATGTTCAAGGCATGTCACAACTCGACCATAAAAAGTTTAGTCTCACCTTCTAATATACATTTTCAATGAGCTAGATACATAGATAATTTTAAACTTCGTTAAAATTCTATAGGCACTTGACCATAAAAAGTTTAGTTTCACCCTCTAATATACATTTTCACTTAGCTAGATACATAGATAATTTTAAACTTCGTTAAAATTCTATAGGCATCTCTTTTATTTTCTAGACATACACTTTAGTCCAATCATAACTTTTTTAACCAAATACCATCATAAAAATATGCAAGAACGCATTCTAGTTTTTTTTTTTTTAACAATGTATTCATAATGAAACATATTTTAGTTCAAATTTAAATTGAACTAAAGTGTAATGCAACTTAAAAAAAAAAAAAAAGTGTAATGCAGCTTGTTTTCTTAAGAGATCTACGTATATATATATCAACACAGACAAAAGATACCACGCAATTTCAATATAATTAGAAAAATCTCCCTAGTCTACTTATATTTTAGATTATGCTCGAGAAAGAAGAGGTTTTTTTTTTTAAATTTAAATGTCAGCCATTTAAGTTATATTCACAGATTTTCAACGTTATATATTCGGCAATAGCAAGTCCTATCCCAACTAGCAAGCCCATAAGGATATTCCCCTCGAAATGACACGTTCAGGCTACCAGTTAATTATTGCTGGATGTTCCATTCCCAAAGCAAATGCCAATGTTGTGTTAGAAATATCATGGCCTAGAGCAAGTAGGGCAAATTTTCACACCGGTTTTTTTTTTTTTTTTGATAAAAAGATCAATTAATGGGGAAAAAAAAAAGCAATTGATAACGCAATTGCATGATAGAAATGGTCACTTTATTGAAAAAAGCACGCTTTTATGCTTAAGACTACATACTCTCGCCGGTCATGATTCTATCAGTGGCTCCAAGCCTTGTGAAGATGATATCCACAACTGAGAGATCACAGTTTTCACATGGCACGTAACAGCCCAGCTGCAGAGACATCAGAGACAAATCTATCATAAAAAGAAAACTAACTGGACATCATAATATGTCTGACAGTACGAGATGATAAATGAAGGAAATGTAACATATTGTTCCCTTGACCTATTGTTTACAATTTTGTGGAATATTTTTAACTTCCATCAGGGGAAAAGTATCTTAAATTTCTGTACTTCGTATGCAACAAAAATGAGCGTAGCATAATCTCTATAAATCCAAGTGGTCATCCAGCATGCTTAATATAATTAAAAGGATAAAATGAAAGGGAACCTGGGCCATAATAACTGCTAGACAGGTGGCACGCAGAAGTGTTGATTTTCCACCCATGTTTGGTCCAGTCAGCAGCAACGTATGAGGATGACGGACATCTGTGTTCTCACCAAGATTTATGTCATTGGGGACAGGCAAATTTCCAAGCTCTCCAAGGGCAAATGGATGCCATAGCCCCTTCATTTTAAGCACAGGTCCCACAAAATCTTGACTTGTGCTTTTTGATGAAGACGCTATGACTGGCCGACACATGGTTCCACATGACATGCTGGAAGTGACTGCAAAAGATCTAAGGACATCTATGCAATTGACGGCATGAACAACTTCAAACCATTCGGCAACTTTCTCCATGAACACTTCTATGAGTGTAGCAAGTGTTTCAGCATCCGCATCTGTTACCTCATGATTCTGTCACCAAATACAAAAATCAGACGTTTATGTTATAAAAACATTCTGCACTGTATATAAATTGCCTTAAAGAACATGAATGACTGCAGAATATAGCGCTAATTAAAATATCCATTGTGCTACATCCACTGGATCAGTTTGACAGTTGCCAACTCCGTACAGAAGAAACTTAACAGTTCAAATCATTGATTAAATCAAAATGTACGAAGAACATGTATGTGGAGAAAGCTCCTGTCCATGGCAATTGATACTGAATAAGGAAGAAAAATACCTGGTAATCGGGAAAGTCACTTTCTATAGCAGCTTCAAACTGACTAAGAAATTGATCAAGCCCACAGCTACCAGTCAGAACTGGAACTTTAAAAACTTTAGTAAAGGATGACATTAGAGGTCCCTCGTTCTGTAGAAGCAGTAATAAATTCAACCCAGTTCGAAGGCCTTTCACAAGTGACCCAAACACCTTCACCTGTAACACTTAAAATTCATTAAAGTGCACTCAATAATAGACATAGATTACAGACTACGAATAGATCGGAAAAATATGGGGGAAAAAACAGAAGAAAGTTTGTTCATCTTCAATGTGAATAGGATGCATTTACAAGTGAGGAGAGCCCATTTATAGGCTCAAGGCATAAAGGAATTTACAATGGTGCCCCTAGCATTTTCACAAAAATAAGAAAGACCCACTTCTAAAACAGACATTCAACTGATCACACGTAATGGACTGAAAATCAAGGTAGCCAAAATTATAATAAAACCTTTCCAACACATCAATGGGTTTACTTTAAAACGTCACAGAGAAACAGAAAGAGACATATGTCATAAAGAAATGAGACCATAGAAGAAAGGGACCAAGGAGCGACAAATCTGTTCTTAATAGAGCACAGACGAAAGGGGAAAGAGCTATAGCCAAACATCCGAGCAATGAAGAGAACTTCAGACTTCAGAGTAAGAAATATTTCACAAACAAAAAACAGCAGCAGAACTGACCCTCCGCTTCAATACTTTCTGGCGAAACATTGGCAGTAGGAGAGGACCTGATGACTGAAGGGTAATCTTGATCCGGCCAAGCAATCGTTCCAAATCTGGTAGCTTGTGAAGATGTTGAGCAATGAGTGACACAATCTCGGGGCACGACACTAGACCATCAACCACGTCTAGCCGGTTGTTTATCCCATCAACATCTTTTAGAGGATGGCAGATCCAACTCCTTAGAACCCGCTTTCCAGATGAGGTTACACAACTATCAAGATATTTGTATAATGTGCCTGAAGATGAAGCAGATAAACTTTAGGATTGCACGAGTTGCTCACAAAAATAAGTAGAATATCCTGATCCTTGTTTTTAAAAAAAAAAAAAAACAGAGAGAGAGAAATGCTAGGACTTGCCTGACTGACCACCATCAGCATTATTACTGAAAATCTCAAGGTTAATCAATGTCTGTCCGTCCATTTTGAGGCAGCCCCTATAAACTTGGTATGGATATATATCCCCATTCTGCAGGACATCTTCCAACTGAAAGAAAGGTCGAACCGATTCATCATTATATTCAAGCTTGTGAGTTCCATTAGTAACATTTCTCTAAATGGGCATAATATCAAGCATACCATCAATCTAGTGAGATGATTAATCAATCCGCCAAGAGCACACATGGTGGTTTCAGGATGATTCACTTTGCTCAGTGCATGATCTAGTGAATCAGATGACCTCTTAAAGTATCCATTCAAGCGAACTAAATCAGTAACCTCAGGGGATATTAAGTCAGTGAGCGACTGCACTGGAGTCAATTGTAGTGTCGTGGAACCTACAAGAGAAACAAAACCTGTTAAAAAATGCATTGACTTTTTTTTAAAATTTACAATCTTAACTTAGTATTGTGACAAACATTTTGCACTCAAAGCCTGTTTGCATCTCAAAAGCTTTAATATTAGGAGGCCTAAGAGTGAATCGTATTAGTATCCCTAATGCAATCCTCACGCTAAAGCCCTTTGAACTTAAAGCATGGACTAAAAACAATTCTGTTGAAACTTTTATTTTAATTTAAAAGGTGAGGTGTCACGAATTGGATTCTCAATTATTTACTCAGAGCATTGGATACCAATAATTACTCAAAATTCTGATAAGTCGTAATAGAATCCGGAAAATTTAATACAAATGTTGACTTTGTAAGTTGCACAAAAAGTGCACCTCTCTGAACCTGAGTTCACGGGTGGATAAATTAGAACAATTGGTCAACTCAAAAGTTAAAGCACAGTTCATTGCAGCTAGGAATGATGTATTCACATTAACAAACGCAAGACACATTTGTTATAAGATATATCAAGCAATGAAGACCATTTTTCCCATCAAAGTTGCATTATATATCACATACAACTTCCAGGGAATGCAAAGAACTGAAAAAACCCCATTTAGAAATTCCGTGTCTGTATAGCCAACAATGCTTTTCATATCTTGTCATTCTTACCATTTAATGAGTATTTTTTAAATGCTTTCTGAGCTTCTTTGGACAACCCTGCAGCAAATAATGTTTCAGCACTAAATCACAGGTTTGTCAATTTTAGAGACAAGGTTAGTTCAAGCCTAGTGAAAAAGGAGATAAAACTGTTCACCTCTGCTTTCATATATAACTTCCTTAGGTGACACCTAAAATCAAACTCTCAGAAACAAATTAGCCAATTATACAAAATTAAAACTGTTCACTCAAACTAAGTAGCAAGAATAAGTACAGGAAGAACATACTTGCAACAATAAAGCCCCTAAAGCAGAACATGATGCATCATCATCAATGGAACCAACCCAAAACCTAAGTGCGGCACAGTCAACAAAAGCGAAGCCATACTGAACTGAACCATTATTCAGGTCACTCCCCTGCAAAAAATTTCAGTGCAACAAAATGTCAGCATCTTGCAAGATTCACAAGATAATTTTCCAGGAGGGGACAAATAATTTAGAAATAGGGAATAATTGAGAACAAAGCAGAAGCCCAATTTATATAGACTATGGGGGGCAAAAAGGAAAAAGGAAGTTATCAAATTGCCACTTGATGAGTAGCCAAGTCGGATGGAAACCCTCCCCTAAAAGCTGTCGATTAAGATGGAGAATCAACCCATATAAATACCTCAAAATATCCCATACAACTCAATGTGGGAATTAGGTATCCTGTGAACACCATATTTTGTCAAGGTCCTAATAAGTAAATAAGATAATATCTATAGTAAAATAAAAAAACGAAAATAATAAGAATAAAAAAAAAATTTTACGAGAAAATATAAAAAAAAAAAGTTGGGTACAACGATAATAAAAAAATATATATTCAAGCTAGATCACAATATAATAATTGAAATAATCAGAATATAATATAATATGATATTATAATTTGAAGATTTCAAGATAATATAATCTAATCTTATTTGAAGATTTCAAGATAACCTAATATCTAATATTAAGATTTGAAGATTTAAAATAATATAATAATCAAAATATAATAATAGGAAAGATAACAATTAATATCTAATATCTAAATAATAATAATAATAATATAAAAATATATAAAATACTAATATTGATCACGATAGGATTGAGATACTAGAGAAACCCTAAGTGTAGGGTCTATATAAAGGAAAGCAAAGGTAGAGCATGGGATAGTTAGAGACTTAAGGAAACTATGGGAGAAAGGACGATAGAGATTTAAGTGGATTGAGATTTATAGAGGTAAGTTCACCTTCTCTTAAACTTTGGGCATGCATGCTTTTACATTAATCAAGTATTTCATAAGGTTGAATCATAAAGTTTGAGTCTAGAACCTTTAGAGCTCTGTACGTGATCTCTCCTGTAATTGAATTACAAATTTTTGTATTCGTGTGATCGAATATGGTGTGCGTGAGATGATTTCTTGGAGCTATTGCTTTATTCTTCTTCATCTTGAATCTTCACATATGAGCCTTAATCTTTAAAGTTCTCTTCTCTTTCTGAAGTTAATTAATTTATCATGAGTGGCGATAAATTATCACAGTGCATCATTAGAATTGTTTCATATTTTTTTGATTGCTTTAGACTTTTAGAGTTCTTGCAATTTTATAAATTAATTAATTTATTATCCTATACATACCGATAAATTATCGCATGTGCATAGTTTTAAAATCATCAGTTGCTTGAGACTTTCTGATTCCTCGCAAATTTATAATCATATTTTAAAATATTTTATCCTCATTTAAAAATAAAATATTTTCTTAAAAACACATAAAATAAAATAATTTTTCAAAGGTGAATGTACAGTAAGAAGCTTTCATAAAATCTTATTATAATATTTTTTCCAAGATTATCTCTCAGAATTTTGTTACAAATAAAGAAATAAGATATTTTCATAAATAAAAATTACAAACCAACATTAAAGCTATTTTATAAAAAATTAATAATTAATATTTTTCTTAAAAAATTTCCAACCAAGAGACATGACCCAGAACTACGTGGGCTTTGATCCCTCAAAAGGGTACGTAAGCTCTAGGGTTTCATCCTAGATCAAGTCTAACTTATAAATAAAATTTTTCCCTTTTAATTTTCTAACTTTTTTTATCTTATTTTTTTATTAAGGATAATTAAGATATTTTTAAGGATATTTAAATTTATATAGTTAACTTAAGGTAACCATTCACATGAATGGGTGTTGTAACGCCTTCCTCCCACACAATCGACTCTCTTACCTTTTTCTCTATGCATAGATCACATGTCAAAAATGTTTTCAAAATTATCTATAAAATTTTGGTGATGACTCCAAATAAATTTATTTTTATTCAATTTTCCTCCTCGGGAAATTCTGAATTGGGCGCGACATATCCCATACTACTTTTACCTTAGTGTCCATGAATTGGCCCCACACTGAGAGCAAACTTGCGGTATCCACACTCTATGACACCTTACTAGTTGATGGGTGCTCAAATGGGATGAAGAAATCTCCCCCAAAAGCTAGCTATTGAGGTTGAACTACCTACTTAAAATTTCCATGGAGTATCTCAAGCCATGTGACTTACGCACCCCATACTACCTTAGTCTCCATCATTGCTTTTCTTGAATGTTGAACATTTTTTAAATGTCAGGAGTCCTTTCTAACGTCAATCTGAAAGCATCTATTACTATGGGTTAACAAAAATCTTTGATGGCTGCAATATTTCAAGCCAAGCTTCAATTCTGAAGATATAAACAAAAGCTGAATAAATCTTTTTACCAAATTTCCACATATGCCAGAATGTAAAAAACGATTATTTAGGAGAAATATACTGAATTGAAGTTGAAAAATGTTCATCAAACACACAAGATAAATAAAAAGGTAAAAGTAAAATTACTATTGCATTGCTACTACATGTAATCTGGCAACTATGTAAAAAAGAGAAACCAGCAGCAGTGTGAACCTCTTTTATTGCAAGAAGATGAACAGCATCAGGACCAATATTGTTATCCACCAAGGTTGATGGAGTGACAACCTGAACTAATTTTCTTGGAATAATCTGCAACAAGACAGTGAATCATACCGTGCAAAAGGAAATCCAAGTCCAAGCAGTCACATAAGAAAACTCGATGAATCCAACAGCATCAAGGATGCATTATAACATAAAGTCAGATCAGATGTCAACTCCAGGAGTTTACATAACTGGGATAAAAACAACTTTCAAATGATAACAGCAAGTTCAACTGCAACTTTTTGTATTTGAATAAACTCACATGAGAACTATATAATTTAAGGTGAATAAACACAGACCTGAGATAATGATAGTGGAAAGATAAATGAAAGAAAAGTAGGAGACTAAGAGAACATCAAAGTATCAATCATCACGTCCAGGGGTGCTGGAGATTACAGGTTATTTAGGTTAGACTGTCAAGGAATTAACAAACTAACCTCTGAATAGGAAAAAAAAATATTAACATACTATTATTTTATATGCACCCTTCTCCATCCTAAGACATAATCTCCAAATCATAATTTTACAGTAAAAATACAAATGAAGCATTTTATTGAAGCAAAATTATCACACGCAACTAGTTCACAAAAAAATTTGCATGAATTTATTCAAAACAATATGATTACAAGCAAAGTAAAACTCACAGAGTTAACGCCTTTGGCCTTTGCTTCTTGAGATGTCTCCAATTGCTCCACTCTTCCAACCTTGTATCTTAACAATGAGGAAAGAAAAAAAACACATGATTCTACAACAATAAGCACTATGGAATTGACATCTATAATAAGATTAGATTTTTGTACTCTTTATCTTGAGTTAGGAAAGATAACAAGTGGTAGACATGGTGTGATCTCATGAGTCATTGTTAAACATCCTCAGACAGCCACATTAATTAATTTTAACAAGTGGTAGACATGGTGTGATCTCATGAGTCATTGTTAAACATCCTCAGACACCACATTAATTAATTGTATTTGTATATAATACAAATTTATATCATCCCAATGGCATTAAATAGCAGAAATAAACAATGATCTGGCTAATAAAATTCCAACTCCATCCTTACCCACGAGCTACCAATTTCTGAACAGCGTCATCAATCCCACTTTCAGGGATACCAACCTGAAGAAAAAATAACAAATCACTTGCTTTTCCAGATGGACGAATAACCAAAAAAGGGTCAAGGAAAAAAGAAGAAGCAATCATTGAATTAGAACCACCTGCCGACATTTTCCTACACCACTTAATGTCATTTTCCAGTCAAGCTCCTTATGGCCAATTTCAGCATCCATTTCATAAAGCTCATAAAATTTCCCCTGAAGTGACCATAATTTGTGGTGCAATAAAATTTCAAATAATGAATTTAGTATCAAAACAAAAGTATATAAATAAATAAACTTGGTAGAATAGGCTTTTATATGCTGATATTCAAAGAACTGAATTGACTAACCACTTTGAAGAATAGCACAACATCCATGTATTTACATTTGACACTCCAATACTGTTTCTGAGATGCTGACATTTTTTTCAAAACTTCTGGAGGTATATAAAGGGTTGTCCTGTCATACAGAGGATCATCAGGCTTCCTTCCATTAGCATCTCTAATACGACAAGGATCCAGCCACTCAAACTTGCTAACCATGTCTACTTCCTTTTTTGTCCTTTTCAGGGATGTTAAATCCTCCAAAAATTTGACTCTTTTGCTAGAATCTAGCAAGGAACTAAACTTGGAACCATCATCTCGACATCGCTTTGCACGAGAGGCAAGAGGCTGCATCCCTGGGGTTTCAGGTCTAGGAATATCCTCATTGTGTTCAACAGGAATGATGTCTTCCTGATCAGCCTTATTGGAAATTGCAACATCATCTTTTATGATAGGTTGGAAAGCTCCTTCTTGTTTGGACTGTTCTTTAAGGTTTGCATTCACACATCTTCCGGATGCTGGCGATGTTTTAGTCAATATGTCAATGGATGACAGGCTCCTGCAAAAATTTTCTCATGGCATTGTTTTACAAGAAACAAAAGTGATGTGAAGCAAAAGTATTACAATCATCAATATGAATATACATACATACATACATACATACATACATACATACATATAAAATAAGTGACACCATTTACAAGTCATAATCAATGTAGTTTATTTCTGAGATTCTATGCAACGCATGTGAAAATGTGTATAGTGTATTTAACGTGGTTAACAAAAATATAAATTGTGTGTGAGTATGAAAATCCGTTACTGTGCTTCAAGTTAATCTACGTTGTGACATCAATTTATTGAAGCGCCCGCAAATCGTCAGCACGGACTTCTTATAAATTTTGAATGACTAGAGAAAGCGTCATTTCCATAATATCATCCTTGAAGAAGGATAGTATATTGATGTCTCCTTTTGGATTTCAATTACATGAAAGTTATAGAATAAATCTTTTCAATCTCAGGATTACCATTTCTATTAGATGAATAAAACATGAACGCAATTTGGCTTTAATAAAGCTTTCAAAATTGCACACATTTCAGCTTCCCCGGAGATAGTATGTGTGCTAAAAAAATAGGGACGATAAATGACGTTCAAATTGCATTTAGTACTCTCAGTTTTTCTTTCACCGGAGAAAAAACTATCTAAGGTAAAAACAAATTAAAAATACCTCCGAGTAACTTTGCCACCATCTTCGTCTCTTACAAATTTATGCATGATTCTCGAAAACGGAGTAGCGCCATTGCTTTTATCATTTGAAGAGAAAGTGGACGGCAAAATCTGACGTGGCACCTTCTCTGGCGGCGTGTCAGTTCCCCTGACTTCAGCGGATGAATCATTTGCGAGAAGCGACGCCGGTTGAGTGAAAGCAGACGGAACACTGTGCTTGTCTCCTTTAATCGGCAAACTGGGAGCTCCACGGTTGCCGCCCAAGCCGGAATCTGAGTTGGTCGACGAAGATTTTTGGAAGAATGAGAGTAAAGACCTCTGGCGATTCATCTTTTCGATGAGCAATAAAGAAACAGAGAGCGCCTGACGACGAATAAGAGGAAATTATAAGTCGTCAAATTTTGGCGCCAAGAATGGTAAGCGCGCTAAACCCATTGAATGGAAATCGGCTTCGCTCCACTCTTTTCTCCAACTCCAATTTCAGGCTTTCGGCTTTCAAGTAAAAAAGAACCAAAATGGGTTCAAAGAAGGGAAAATTTTACTGCTGGACCAGATATAATAATAAAAATAATCTTTAAATTTCTGAAATTTTATTGAGCAAATTTCTTTTTTCTTTCAATGGGGAGAATCTTGTCATTTTTCACAGAATTTTAATTTAAATTAATGTCCTAGATTTATAGTGAATTTTAAAAAATTTAGTTGTTCTTTTTATTATTATCTTTGATCCAGGGGTTTTTAGTGGAATCTTCCCTTCAAATAAGTCAAACAAATCAAGTGCTTAAAAAAAAAAATTCAATCAAACCGTGAACCAAAGTAAAATATAAAATGAGCAGTTAGCAAGTAATACTCGCTCTATTTAAAAAAAAATGTTGAGAGATTTTTAATGTTTTAAAGTATAATTACTATATTTTTTAAAGTATTTATAATAAATAAATTATTTTATATTTATTTAAAAATAAAATAACCTATTAAATAAAAGGCAAATATAAAAATATGATATTAATTTAAAAATAAATAACTATTTTATTAATAGAGATATTTGATTAAAAATCTCTTATATTTTTTGAGGAAGTATTACTTAGTATTTGCATAATATCAGCAGGCCAATTGTAACTTCATATTCTTTTTAACACACTTTTTTTGGTAATTCAGGAAATAAAAAGTTTCATTCAGTTTTTTTTTAATTCGAAATCAAAATAATTCAAATTTTTTTATTCATTATTTAAAGTTAATAATTTAAATCAAATATACAAGTTTTCTTCTTATTTTACACACGGGTATCTCTTTATCAGAACTGGTCTTATTCAAGATGTCAGATACTAAATGTCAGTACATCTGCCTACAAAGATTTAAATTTTAATTTATCAGATTATAAGATACTAGTCTTTTTGAGTCCACTTAACTCTCCTTGATTTGCGACTGTGGGTGTGTTAGATGAAAATGGGCTTTTTAACGTATACCATTTACGCTTTGAACTAAAATGGGCCAATGTTAGCCCACTTAATCCAGATGAAATCAGGAGGGACGGATCAAAATTTCCGGCGTTAGTCTCAAAGCTCTCATCTTTGTAGCTGGGGTCAATCCGAGGTAGAAGATACACTACATATTAGGTGAGACTGCCCCTACGCTCAGAGAATATGCAGAAGACTCGTGAAGCAAAGGTATCCTTCTACTTTCTTTGCTAATTCCTTGATAGAGTGGATGAAATTTAACCTGAAGTAGAATCTTGGAATCTACAGTAATTTGAACTGGGGCTTATTGTGGGTGTCATAATCTGTAAATTGTGAAATGGAGAAATAGTTTTAGCTTTGACTCAGATTTTCAGAAACTGAATAATCCATTGGTGGTAATTATCAACACTTGACAAACTTTTGTGGATGCTCATAGTATGAAGAATTCATTTCATTCTAAAATTCACCCACAACCCAGTAATTGGAGTCCTCCTCCGAATGGTTGGGTCAGGATATAAATGCAGATGGAACTATATTCCTCGTAAGTGATATAGCAAGATGTAGAGGTGTTCTAAGGGAGCATACTGGATACTGGATCATGGGATTTTGTCATCATTTGGGATCGTTCAGTGCCTATGAAGCAGAGGAGTGGGCTATACTAAAGATCCTATGCATGGTCTTGGATTTCGGCTTCAAAGGGATCCTTCGAGTCTGATGGCAAAAGCCTTGTTGATCAGATTGATAGAGCAAGGTCACATAACCACACGAGAAGCTGGGTTCCAGTTGAGATCATTAATATACTGCATTGGAATTAGAAAGTTAGAATTAAATTTGTGGAACAAGGCCAAAATCAAGCAGCACATAGATTAGTAAAGGAGGGTACTCCTAACTTTATAAGGAGCATTGTTTCTACTATTTGTTTGGGATCCTATTCTCTTGATATATAATTACTTTAAATTCTGGGCTTAGCCCTGCTTTTGTCAAAAAGCAATAACATAAAATGCTGGCGTTACACACTAAAAAAAAAAACATATTGGGGGAAAAAAATAGAACTCAACCCAGAGCCTTGAAGTTGAATTGTTTCCAATTTCCCCTCCTTGTTGACTCTTCGTACTTTTCAGCAGACGACCTAAATTTTTGACTCCTCACGCACTTTTGAAATTTTTATTTTGATGACACATGGCATGGCTGATATATATATATATATATATATATTTTGGATTGTAGTGGATCTACTAGCTCACGGATTTGTATTTTTATTATAATTTATTTTGAATTTTAAGTGACATGACATATTAGCATGTATTACTTAGATGTAATTTTTTACATTTATGGAAAATGGAAAAAAAATAGTAAATGAATTGGTCCATTTAAACTAAAAATATGACTTCAACTCATATGGTTTGGTTGATGCCCATATCTTCACCTTTTAAACTATTTTATATATATGAGATAACTTGTAAAATAAAAGTTAGTTTAATTTATAAGAATTTGACCCATAAATTATAAAATTGTGAATTCAACTTTCACCGTCAATGTATAAACTTTATTGGTAGATAATTTATAAATATTTTTATAAGCGCTCATCAAGTTTTAAAGCATGCCTTAATTTTAATGAATATTTAAGACCAAGCTCATATAAATTTTTATTTTATATATATATATATATATATATAACTTGTAGCAGACCAATTGCACGTGCATTAAAATTATGTCAATGACTAGTTATCTTGTAGTAGAAATGTCATTTATCTCGTTTGAAAGAAATTCTAGATTTTGAACTAGTATGCACATGTTTGTGTGTGCACACAAATATGTGCATGTCTCCTTTTCTTAGGAAATTAAATTACGGGTAAAATTTTTGGGGGAAAAAATGATTATGTGTAAAAAAATTTTGAAAAAAAAAGACAATAGAGCCATGTAACATCCCAATTTAAATTTTAATAGTTAATTTGAGTTAATAGAAATTTTTTAAAAAAAATATTTAGAGGTAAGCAAATTAAAAGGAGATGATTGTTAAATCTAATCAGGATATAATTTTAAATTAAAATTAAAAAAATAATTAATTAATTAATTAAAAAAATATTAAATTATTATTATTATTATTAAAAAAAAGAGAAAATGTCTAAAGAAAGAAAGAAGAAGAAGGAGAAGAAGAAATTGCTTTCGGTGCTCTCCCACGGCAATCATGACAATATATATATAATAATATAAAAAAAAGAAGAGAGAGGAAAGAGGAGACAAAAAAAATATGTGGGACCCGCGGTATTTTTTTTTATAAAATCACCCTCCTTCCTTCATTTCTTCATTTCATCCCTGCGCGAGCTGAGGCAGAGAGCGAGCGAGAGAGCGAGCGACATTGATGGAGAGGCTGACTGATTTAGAAGGTGAAGCTCCATAATGGGATACTTCATATGAGATTTCAAATATTCTAAAACTAGGTAAGTGTTCTAAACATTTTTCTTAGTCATATTTTCTCTTTGGTTTCTGATTTTGTGGTGGTAGAAAATTTAGGATTTGGAAGAGGGATGAATTTATGTTGAATAAATATGGTTTTGAGGTTGTTAGTAGTGTAATAAAAATTCTAAAGTATTATTTTGTTGATAGAATTAGAATTTGAGGCATTTAAGTTTATCCCTAGATTTCTATGGGTAGATTTTTAGTTAAATCTAAAAAATATAAATTGATTTGTTGATATTTAGATGATTATTTGAGATGAGAAATAAATTATTATGGCTATAGAATAATGATTCTAGGCTTAAAAATTAAGTTTGCAATTTTTGGGTATTTTTATGTGCGAATTTTTGGAATAAAAAGAGAAATTTTGATATTAGAAAAATATTTGAATGAAATTATTGTGAAGGAGACTATTAAACCAAGTAGATACGTTCAAATACATGAAATTAAATTTTAGAATTCAAGAGACTAAGACTAATTTCTTAAAATAAATAAATAAATAAATAAATAAATATAAAATAAAATAAAATAAAATAAATATTTAGGTGTTAGAGTATGAGTGAAAATTGTGTTAATAATATTATTGACATATTGGGATATGATCAATTGTAGATTAATTTTCTTTTGACACCATTCAAGCTTTGGAAAGTTTTGGAAGTGTTGTAACTTGAGGGGTAACCTTTAACCTCTCAAAGGTTGAGGTAACCGGGGGAAATCTATTTTATGCATTTGTATATTAATTAATTAATTATGTTGGTGAAACAAAAGAATATATATATATATATATATTTAAATTTGAAATAGTTGTTTGTAATGCATGTGGTTTTGTTGAGACCTTATGATTTGTGATCAAGTTAATTGTGACTTGGTATAAGTAATGAGATTGATGTTGATGATGCTGTGCACAATCTTGACTATAAATTATGAATTATATATATGAGTTTTTAAAATGTATTTTTTATTAGTATGATCATATGGCGGGAGTTCGCCTTAGTGAAGGAGTTAGCAATTACACAAAATCCATATGGTATTTGGCTATTAACCAATAATCCTAGGGGTTATAGCCGCTACTTACCTTGTAAGGTACTGTAGCATTGTTCCTATTAAGGGACTTGACCCTATTGGCCTACCTGGAGTTTTGGGTAGAGCTAGTTTTGGGTATGACACCCCATAGTGTGTGATTTGGGGGAAACCGTGTTCATAAGTGAGTAAGGTAACCCTGGCCCGGTAGCCCCTCATGATATGATTAAGGCTTTGGGTAGTCTCACCACATGGATGATCCCTTCCGGTTGTTGGCCCACGGATTTCATGTCAGAGGAAATAAGGGGGGATATAAGGAAGAGATTGATCATGCATATTATTATTATCATGCCATTTGAGTTATTGATGGCTATGTTGAGAATATGATTATAATTATAGAAATGAGAACATGTAGTAATTATGCGAATAATGTATATGTGGCTATTTGTGCAAATTTTATACTTGACTTTATTCTTGAAATTATTCATATGAGTTCAATGTTAATGTGATTAACATGTTATTAATGTGATTGTTTGAATGGTCATCTTGATAAATTTATTGGTCACTTGCATTCATGATTAATTATCATGTATTTGTATAACTTAGATATACCTTGGTTACTGAGTGGTTGTACTCACCCCTCTCTTTTAATATATTACAGGAACTAGCTCATCTGAGAAGAACAGAGGAAAGGAGCAATAGGCCAAGTGATAATAATCACTTCTGTAGGCCTCTCTCCTTTTATGTTGATATGTGTATTTAGTTTATGATATTGCCAATTAGGATAATATATTCTTGATCCATTTGCACTATGGGTTTTGTGTAGGATGGAAAGGTATTTTGGGCTCTTGAGATTGTGTTTTGATGCTTGTATTATATTAATGGGTCAAAATATTTGTGCAAGTAAAAATAATTATTATCATGCTTCCGCATATGTTTAATCGAATGATATGAATTCTTAAAATATTTTAAAGACTTGGGATTCCTTTATATTAAATAGTTTAAAAAAAAATAAATACATATTAAGAATTTATTTAGGTTAATCTCGTATTATATAATCCATTTGGGTTAGTCCTTGATTAACCATGGTTAGTATGATGATTAAGTCCTAATTTAGGACACCCGTTACAAGTCATGTAGCTACTCATGCCATCATGACCGCCGCGACGCAACAGAAATAAAAATTTTCCAAATTTTAATGATTTTATTTAATCAATCCGTTGGTTGATGATTAATTTTAATCTCACTGTTTTTTCTTCCTTTGTATTCTCGCGCCATGTTACGTGCATTCACTCCTGTAATCATATTATCCATTTGCTGAGTCAGAATCCACGCAAGCTTCATCACCGCTAAGAACTTAAGATGAATAACATGCAAGAGTCTTCTGCTCAAAGTTGAATATTGGGCCAGTGTCATAACTCATATGGGCCGTGCTTGTAATCTTGTCTTAGTGTTTCTCAGTGTTTTGGGCCGAGTTTGTTAGCTTGTCTTTCTTTGTATTTCTTTCTGACTTGGCTATGTAGCCTGGATACATGTTGACATTCTGTATGCCCGTGTGTGGCAATTTTTCAACGTAATAAATTATTCAGTTTTGTTCTGTTGTCCAACATGGGCCAGTACATAGACCCGATTTGTTTCGTCTGTCTAACCCTAAACCTGCTTCTTCTTTGCAATCTTGGTTCATTGATCCCTTCACCGTCGTGTTCATCTCTCTGTCTGTCACTTAATAATTGCATTATCGATTAGAAACATCACAAATCATCATTCTTCTCTTCCAAGATTCACCATGACATAAACCAAATCCATATACATGATCCTCAGCTTCCGCAATCAATATGAATCATCCACTCTATCTTTACCCATTGAACACCCAAGCTTTAAACCTAGTCGCTCAACCGCTTATTGAAAGCACAAATTATGCTATCTGGAATCGCACCATGAGAATGGCTCTTAGAGTGAAGAACAAGATCGTCTTGATCGACAATTCTTGCAAGAGAGAATCCTAAAATGAGGCACTTCGAAGTTAGTGGGACTGAAGCAATGTAGTCGTCCTCTAGTAGCTATTAACTCAGTTTCTAAGGAGATTGCAGCTAGTATTACCTTCTTTGAAAATGCCCAAGACGTTTGGAATGATCTTCGAGAGCAATTTGATGTCATCAATGGAACGAAAATCAACAATCTTCATCCTTTCATCAACACACTTAATCAAGGAGGTACATTCGTTTCAAGTTACTTCATAAAGTTGAAAGAACTTTGGGAAGAATATTCTACAATTGTTCCCCTGCTTACCTATAAATGTCACTCTTCCGTTGAATATGCCAAGAACATTCAGTGATTAAAACTCTTTCAATTCCTCATAGGACTCAACAACTCCTATCAATCAATCAGAAGCAAGATTCTCCTCATAAAGCCCTTACCATCAATTAATCAAGCATATTCTATAATTTCACAAGAAGAAGTGGAATGCTCCATTTCATCCTCGTCCCTTCAAACATTCAATTACTCAACTTCAACTACAACTACAAGAGGTAGAGGATGATATGCAAAGGGCCGTTGTAAGACCAATTCCTCAAATGAGTATTCTTACTACCATAGAAAGGACCACATGAGGGATAATTAATTTCATATTATTAGATTCCCTCTAAATTTCCAAGGAGGAAAAGGACGAGGACATCAACTTAGTCGAACAAATCAAATTCAAGCTTCCACTTTCCACAGTGTCTCCAAGCCACAACAGGACTTTTCATTTGATCGCCAGCTTTTGACTCCGAATAATTATGAGAAGATTATTGATAATTTGAAGAAGGAAATCCAATCTCTTTCAACCAAGACACTCTTAGTTGGAGGAATAACTACAAAAGACTTGGGCAACTCTTCAAGTTCAAATTTCTATTCCTTTTCTCATACCTTTACACATAATGCACAACCACATTGGTTATTAGACTTAGGAGAATCTTGTCACGTAGTAAGCAAATTATCTTTTCTCGATACTTATCAAGAATACAATGGGTCTCCACTTAAAATAAAGATACCTAATGCTGATAAACTCATAGTTACACACATTGGTAATGTTAGGATTTTTGAAAATATTGTTTTGGAAAATGTTCTATATCCACCTGGAATTTATTATGACTTGATATCTATATCTCACCTAACAAAAGATCTGGAATGTGTGGTCACATTTTTTCCTAATGTATGTGTATTATAGGATCTCTCTAATGGCAGAACCAAATGATTGGTAGAAAGCAATCTAGTCTATATTGGGTAGATGAAAGCTTGACTTTACCATCTAATATTCATACTAGCAATTTTATTTTTGATGATAATATATGATACTTAAGATTAAGGCACCCATTTGACTCAATTCTTAAACATGTATTTCCATTACAAGGCCAATTATCTTCTATTAATTCTTCCAGTTGTGATATTTTGCTTTAAAGCAAACCAGTCTCGATTGCCTTTTCCTTTCAATCAAATAAAAACTGCCTGTTGTTTTGATTTGCTTCACATTGACATTTGGGGTCCTTATAAACACCCTACTCACCAAGATTACAAATTTTTTCTCACTATAGTTGATGATTTCTTTTGAACAACTTGGATTTATCTCATGCATAACAAACGGGAAACTTTCTGTTATCTAAAACAATTCATCCACCTCATAACAAATCAATTTTCTACTAAAATTAAATGTATTCGAAGTGACAATGGAGTTGAATTTTTCAATCATGATTTTTTAACATATTTCACTAAAAATGGGATTATTCATGAAACTAATTTTGTGCATAACCCATAAAAAATGGGGTTTTAGAAAGAAAACATAGGCATGTGTTTGAAGTTTCTCAAAGTCTAATGTTTTAGGCTAATTGTCTATTCAGTTTTGGGGGGAAGCCATTAGAATTGTTGTTTATATCATTAATAGAATTCCCTTAAAGATCATGAATTTTAAAACACCATATGAAATATTATACAAAAGGCAGCTTGAGTTGTTAAATATGAAAGTGTTTAGATGTCTGGCATGTGCTCAGATTCTTGGGAGGTTAGATAAATTTAAAGCTAGGTTTATAGAATGTGTGTTTCTAGGATATCCCATCGATCAAAAGGGATATATTCTTTATGACATTAAAAATCATGACATTTTTGTGAATCATGATGTTGTTTTTCTTGAAAATAAATTTCCTTTTCTAGAACAGTCATGTAGTGTCAATCAACAGAATTAGGTACATTTCCAAGACCTTTTTATCTTTGATGACATTCCTAGTCCTATTATGTCTTCTAATTTGCCCTTGCAATCTGTTAGTAAGCCTATGAATCAAATCAAGATAATAACATGTTTAATAGTAATCTTGATTCTATTAAGAAAACAAACAGCAACCCAGATATTAACAAACCCATTGGACATAGGAATCCTCCCAATCGGGTTAGAGATTATGATTGCTCTGACGTGGACTATTTGAACAAAATAGATAGGAAAAGAAATAGGAAGATCTTGTATCCTATGCAACATAGTATTAGCTATGCAAACATTTTTGAATCCTACAAAGGCTTCATAGTTTTAACAGATGATATAAATGAACCTAATACTTTTGAAGAAGTAGTAAGAGATAAAAGATGGATTAGAGAAATGCAAAATGAGATAACTTCTTTAGAAATAATAGGACATGGAAAATAGTGGATTCACCCTCAGGAAAGAAAGCTATAGGCTGCAAATAGGTCTTTAAGAAGAAGCTTAATGTTGATGGAACCTTAAATAAGTTAAAAGTCAAGTTAGTAACTAAAGGTTTTAGTCAAATAGAAGCTATAGACTATTCTAAAACTTTTTCGCTTGTTGTGAAAATGACCACTGTTTGGTCAGTTTTAGCCATTACTATATATAATAAATGGGACATGATTCAAATGGATGTTGATAATGCTTTTCTTCAAGAGGACGTAGATCAAGAAGTCTCCATGAAAATTCCTATGGGATTTAGTAAACAGGGGGAGAAAAAGGTTTGCAAACTAAATAAATCCCTATATGGTTTAAAACAAGCAATGAGACAATGGAATGTAAAGCTGTGTGAAGCATTAATTTCTAGTGGTTTTGTTCAAAGCAAACATGATTACTTGCTATTTACCAAACAAAATAAAGATGAGTTTATTATTGTTCTAGCTTATGTTGATGATCTTGTTATTACTAGAAACAGTCATGAAGGGATAAAGAAAACTAAAGATTTTATGCATGCTAATTTTGAAATGAAGGATTTGGGGTTATCAAAATATTTCCTTGGCATTGAGGTTGCTAAATTAGAAAATGGTTTAATACTAAATCAAAGGAAATATATTTTAGACTTGATAGCTACTATTGGTTTAGAAGCCTCAAAACCAAGACATGTTCCTATAAATCCAAGCTTAAAGCTTCACAGTGAGCCTAAAAAGGGAGGAAAAGATGACCTATTAAAGGACCCTACTAGATATAGATGATTAATAGGAAAAGTATTATATTCGACCACAACTATAGGCCTAATATAAGCTATACAATCTAGTTATTGATTAAATTTATAAGCACCCTAAATAAATCACATCTAAAGGTTGCTTTAAATGGTATCAAATATCTTAAAAAGGACCTTAGTAGAGGTCTCTTCTTTCCTTCTTTTGAAAACATGAAGTTAGAAGGATATTGTGATTCAGATTGGGCTTCATGCCTGGAAGCTCATAGATTCGTTACAGGATTTTTAGTTAAACTAGGTGGGGCCATTATTTCCTGAAAATTGAAGAAACAAACTATTGTTTCAATATCTTCTACTGAAGTAGAGTATAGTGTCATGGGAAGTGTTGTGTCTGAGATTATATGACTTGCTGGTTTATTTACAAATTTGCATGTTTATGATTTAGCTCTTATGTATATTCATTGTGACAGTAAAGATGCAATTCAAATTATTTCAAATCTAGTTTATTATGAAAGAATAAAACACATTGAGATTGACTGTCATTTTGTATGCGAAAAGCTTTAAAGTGAGTTGATTAGTTTAAAGCATGTGGTGTTAGGAGAACAATAAGAAAATATTTTAACCAAGGCTCATGGTAGAGAAATGCATGAGCTTGTGTTGCACAAGTTAGGAACCTTTAACATTTTTTGATCCAACTTAAAAAGAGAGTGTTGAAAGTTGAATATTGGGCCAGTGTTATGTAGGCCGTGCTGACATTCTCAGTGTTTTGGGCCGAGTTTGTAAGCTTGTCTTTCTTAATATTTCTTTTGACTTGGCAATGCAGCCTGGATACATGCTGACATTCTGCACGCCCGTGTGCGGCATTTTTTCAACATAATGAATTATTCAGTTTTGTTCTGCTTTCCAACATCTTCCATTGTGTCACAAACCGTCTCTTGGAAATTGGTACGTCCTCGAACTTTCCAGAGAAAACTCGGACCAATATAACCAAATCCTCCCCTTAGAACGTTCCAGACACACACCACTTCTATAAATCCCCTTTCCAGTCCTTTCTTATTTCGTTCACTGCTTCATCACCTTCTCTCAAGCGTAACTTTTGTCGATCTGTGTTCAGCTTCATTGATATTTTTCTTGGACTATGCCAAGCCGATCAACCGGAACCATAACCCAAGACTGGGAACCGGTGGTTCTACACAAGAACAAGCCTAAGGCCCAGAACCTGCGCAACCCAAAGGCCGTGAATCAGGCACTCCGATCAGGAGCAGAGGTCCAGACGATCAAGAAGTTTGACGCCGGATCGAATAAGAAAAACGCTCCGGTTGTCAACACGAGGAAGCTGGATGAAGAAACCGAGCCGGCGGCTCTGGAGAAGGTACGCGCAGAGGTGAGAACAGCCATACAGAAGGCTAGGCTGGAGAAGAAGATGAGCCAAGCGGATCTTGCGAAGCAGATTAACGAGCGGCCACAGGTGGTGCAGGAGTACGAGAACGGGAAAGCGGTGCCGAATCAGGCCGTGCTGGCGAAGATGGAGAGAGTTCTAGGCGTGAAACTCAGAGGAAAGATCAGCGGCAAGTGAGGATTGAAGGACTCGAAGATTGCCATGCCACCATTTAGCCATGTTCAGTTGATGTGGACGGTAAAAAGATGTAAAATGAAAATTAGCGTGATCAACGGCCTGTGAAATTAAACATGTAATATGTAGAAAGAGATTCTGTGTGACTGTTTTGATTTACTTGTAATGAAACCTTTTGATGGAGGTATATTTTGTGAATTGTATGAGTGTGATTGAGTTCATCAGTGAATGATTTTGATACGACTGTTAATCTTTAAACAAATGCAGTATTCTGGAAACGGATCCACTCATCTGAAGGTGCTGGATGGAGACAAAACTCAGATCATGACAAAGATTTCGTGAAACGAGCAGAGGATTCTAGAAACTCATTCAAGCTCGAGACAATTCAAGTTGGCGAACATCATTTACTGATAGCATCCAGATGAAAAAATATATGCAGTGATGTAAATATTTTCAAGAACAAGAACCTGCACTCAAAATATTTCTCTTGCGCCCTGTTCTCCACAGGCCATTCTTGCGCCATTCTACACCTTGGATTTCATTGCTCCTGTTGCTTGTGTTTATCAATTTCAAATATTGGTTTTGTTCAAGAAGTTAAATTATTTTTAATATAGTTTTTAAAATTATTTTTAAAGTAAAATAAAATAAAAATTTATTTGATTAAAAAATGATTAATAGTAATAATTATAAATAATTAATAATAGTAATTAATAATAAAAATTGATCAAGTTAATTATAATTTTTAATATTAAATATAATTTATTTTAAAAATAAAATAAAATCAAAACAACTTAAATTTATTTTTATTTTTTTGATTTTGAAAATAAAAAATAAAAATAATTTTAGAAACAATTAAATAAAAAATACTTATTTAAATAAATTTTTTTATTTTTTTATTTTTAAAAATAAAAAACAATTTTTTGAAAGAGAAACACAAACAGGTCCTTGCATTTTAGATTAATTTTTATAACAGGATGATAAGTTTTTAGAAAAAATAATTAGCTCAAAGCCTGATACACTTGGTTAAATTTTGGAAATTAATTGTTCGAATGCAGTATACTCATTTTTTAAAAAATGGGATAAACCTAGGAGGCGAGAAAGAGAGGGAGGCACAGGAGAGTCATTGTTCATGAAAAAATTATCTATGAGTTTTGTAGAGCTGATTTATTTATAAATAAATTTTATAAAATTTAAAAGTCACAAGTAAATCACTTGAGACTTGAATATAATTTAAAATTTTAATAAAAAAATAATGTTCTTATTAAAAAAAACACATACACACACTACATCATTTAAATAATTATAATTACATCATTAATAATTTACAATTATAATTTAAATTTTTTATAGTTGTAACTTCATATATTTAATAATTAAATTAATAATTATATCATTAATAATTTACAATTATAATTTAAATTTTTTTATAGTTATAACTTCATATATTCAATAATTAAATTGATTAATTTAATTATTGAATATGTGAAGTTATAGTTGTAAAAAGTTAAAATTATAGTTATAAATTATTGATGAAGTAATTATAAATAATTAATGTTAAACTTTGTTAGTAACTCATGATTATTTAATTATTTTATATGTGAAGTTATAGTTATAAAAAGTTAAATTATAATTATAAATTACTAATCAAGTAGTTATAAATTAATTATTTAATTGACATAATATGTGTTTAATAAGGGTATTATTATCTTTGCATTTTAAATTACACTTAAATCTTAAAGGACTTGACTGTAGTTTTTTATATTTGTAAAATTTATTTATAAATAAATTTGCTTCACAGGATTTATATATAATTTTTCTTTGTTCATGCATACACAACATCTTTTCACTTGATTATATTGCTTGCATGTACTATTACTTAGAGCCCAAAAATTCAAATGAATTGGGTTTATTTGGGCTGGTTTTAAAATACTCGAGTTTATAAAAAAATTTATATAGTTAAATTCGACTATAACCTCTCAAACTTTTGAACTTGTTTGGTTTGATCCAAATACTTGAAATTTTTTAAAATTATCTTTTATCTTTTCTAAAATAATTTTAATTTTTAATTTAAAAATTAAAATTTGTCAAACAAATACACTCTAAAATTAAAATTAATATGCGGGCTGGAGATGTGTCTTATGTAAATGCTTCATTCTAAATTTTGAAAGAATTGGACGAGCTGCGAAAGAAGTGGAATAAGACCTTTACCAAGCGTTAAGATTTTTTAGGCTTATTTAAATTAATCAAAATTATTGGTTCTTAGTATATAAGATCAAATGGATTAATTTTCCATTTATGTGAATATTGAAAAATATGGAATGTCATAGTTATATAAACACCAAGAAAAATAGGAATTTGGCCAAAGTCATAATATATCCATAATAAATGTAGGACATGCATGCATTGATTAATAAATTTAAGGACACACATGTATTCATGAATTAATTGAATACATGAATGTGAGATAGAATTAAAGTCAATATTTCTTGATAAGTTTAAGTCATGAAGGCTATATGTGTGTGTGTAAATAGAGGGCTGTTGGGATCTCCCTTCATTCCCCACCAAGTTCGTGTGGTTCTCATTATTTCACAAATATTCATAGCTTTATTTCAGCGAGAAGAGAGAAGGTTGAGGTAATATTCTAACTTCTAGCCTTCTTCTGAGTTCTGACACTTTCGTGCATTTGATTATGTAGAAAAACAAATCAAACATGCCTCATATATCTGATTTATTTTGTTTCTTAATAGATGTGTTAAGGCTATGTTTAGACTTAGTGGGATTTAGATTTCAATTTGAAATTGAATTTGAGATAAATGCTATTTGGATCCATGCATACAAATTTAAGGATTTAGATTTTGATCTAAATCTAATTAAATCCATATTTATTATAATTTTTTTTATAACATTAAATTTATTATACACTCTAGTTATCTGAAAAATGTCACAACTTTTCTATAATTTTCCGTCTTCATCGTTATATATTGGTATTTTCATCACTTTCATGTATGCTCTTATTTATCATTCTTGTCTTTCACAAGGTAAGCCCATCGTTTCTGATCTGTTCTTGTTTCAAATTTTAGTTTGTCACTCTCAATCTCAACTTGTTTCTTTATGCTATCTTAGTTTTTTTAAGTACATAAATTTTAATGATTGTATATAATAATCAAATTCAAATGTTATGCCTTGTAACTTGTCAATTAGGTTGAGTATTAACAGATTCAACCCTTTTTAAATAAGATATTAATTTCAAATTTTATAAATAAAGAATCATACTAAAACATAGCTTTTCCTCATATACCAACCTAATATCAAGTCGGATTAATTATTAACAAGACATAGTTAGGGTTAGGCTTGTAACTTATAAGATTGTGACTTAAATTTCGCTATTGATGTGAGGATTTGTTGATAAATAATTTATAAATATTTTTATAAACACTCTTCAAGCCTAAAAATATGCCTTGGATGGCCTTGGTAAGTTCCCTAGAGTCAACTTTGCTAAACTTTTCTTCAAAAAAAAAAGATAAATAATTTATTTCTCAATTTATGTGTGTCATCCTTGCACAGTGACAATGCCAATTTTTTTCTATGTCGATCCATTTTTGTCAAATATTCCCAAAGGCACATAGTTTATTAGTGGTAGATCTTTGCCCTGACTTGGGTGAAACTAGTCTAGACTACTAATAATTTCTCTAATTAAAGTGAGGTAAGTCCAAGATACCATATGCTTTATGGAAAAACATACAAGATAGTTCATTAGGGAAAAAATGTAATATCCTCTTTCACGAAGAGGAAATAAAAGAATTGAGTAAGGATTTCATGGATACATTCTTTGTATTGGCCATAAATTGGTGCTCCAAAGTGGCACCAAAAAAGGAAAAGAAACATCACATGAAACCAAAATGCATATTACACACCAATTCATTATAGTTGTTAAAAGCATGATCTTCTTCTCTCTCTTTGTATATATATACTCTTTTTTACTTCAACTTTCTGATTTTTGCCCTCATAACGTAACGTGACAGGTAATTTAGCAGCTACAGAAATGGCAAGTTTATCTGATATTGATGTCCATTCTCATCCCTTCTCCAACATTCCAACCATAAAGTTCACCAAACTTTTCATCAATGGACAATTCGTTGATTCCATTTCAGGTTCTAACTTTTCCTTTTCTGTTTTTTTTTTTTTTCTCTGTCTCTAAAATTCCTTTCCCCCGTTAACTCTGTCTTCTTCTCATAAGGAATACAGTTTACTTTTGCAATAAATAAATATTTTGTAAATTTGTAAGAAGTTTATATGAGATTTACATCTAGTTTTGTTCTTATCATAATCATAGATATTTTTTATTCAAAACTTAACATTAATTATTTAAATGTTGATAGAGTGCAATAATATAATATTTTCACATAGCTGATCCTGCTTAGATTTGTTGTTGTTTTGTAAAAAATTACATAATTTTAAGGACTGAAAATGTTAATATAATTCTTTAATATTTCATATTTTTTGACTCAAAAAGAGCGCGTAGTTCTGTGCTGTAATTGCCACTTATGATCTTATCCAAGTCAACTTGTAGTGGAAACCTAAGACTTAAAACTGAAGGCAATGAATTAAACTTAATGACTGCTGCTACAATTAAAATTTGCTAAGCACAATGTTGGAATTGTATATGAATAGAAATTAGGGGTTCAAATCTACTTATAGATCAAAATAAAATGCTAAGGACAAATATGATATAGGTAATTATTTTTTTGCCAACCTTATAGATAATTATTAAATTTACTACCTCTCTCTCTCTGCATGATATATGGATTCGAAAATACAGTCATATTATTCATATTTTTTTATAAATTTTATTAAATATATTTTATTATATAGAATTATAAAAGTAATAAATTTTTACATAGATTTCAGGTAAATTTTTTATTTTATATATATATATATATATACACATACATTAAATATTTAATGCTGATAATTGCGCTGTCTGGATGTTTCTTTTTTTAAAATGTAAATAGGAAAGACATTTGAGACTGTGGACCCAAGAACAGAGGAAGTGATCACCGAAATAGCAGAGGGGACTGAAGAAGACGTTGATCTCGCCGCGAAGGCGGCACGTGAGGCTTTCGATTCTGGTCCATGGCCACGCATGACCGGCTCTGTACGTTTATGTCTTCGCCTTCTTTTTCTTCTTTTGATACTTAACAATTAGCAATCCAAATGGATATAGTTCGAAGCCGTTATTGAAGTAGCAGTTTAGTAACTAGCAAGTACCATGTTAAATGTTCGATGAAATACCAAGCAGGAGAGAGCGAAGATAATGATGAGATGGGCCGATCTAATTGAAGAGAACGTAGAGGAGATAGCTGCGTTGGACACCATTGATGGGGGTAAGCTATACACGACATGTAAGGCGGTAGACATTCCCCATGTAGCTAGTCTTCTTCGTTACTATGCGGGTGCTGCGGATAAGATTCATGGAGAGGTGTTGAAATCGTCAAGGAATCTTCACGCTTATACTTTAATGGAACCTATTGGTGTTGTTGGCCATATCATCCCCTGGAATTTCCCTACCCACATGTTCTTCGCCAAAGTTAGCCCGGCCTTGGCTGCTGGCTGCACCATGGTCCTTAAACTGCTGAGCAAACTCCTCTCACTGCTCTCTTTTATGCCCACCTTTCCAAGCTGGTATGGTTCAATTTAAGCTCACTTGACTGATCAGAGACAATAAATTAGACCGAATATGAAAACGGAACAACCTACTTGATGAACACTGAACAGCATATTTAGATTGATTCAATTTCTTTAAGACAATTGGGTTTTTCTTTTTGAAGGCTGGAATCCCAGACGGGGTGCTCAATGTGATAACTGGGTTTGGCCGGACTGCAGGGGCTGCAATAAGCTCTCACATGAACATTGATGCGGTAATTTGCATGCATGTGATGTACTTTGGAGTTTCATAGCATTGGTTTTATTTTATTATATTTTTTTTATTTTTTGTGCATGAACTACCTGTCTGATAAAGAGATCTGGAATATGTCTTGAAGGTGAGTTTTACCGGT